>NC_085141.1:47092816-47355316 GCF_024139115.2 Armigeres subalbatus | reverse complement strand
GCTAGAGGGATTGCAAACAGCAGTACCTACTTCGCACGTAAGAATATCCGCAAACACACCTGGCAACATCCGAGTGGACGACATTTCTCGGATTTTATAGATGTAAGGTGCTTCAGAGGTTCGAACATTGAATCGGATCACTACCTTGTGATTGCAAAAACTCGGGCGCGACTTTCCAGCGTCACGAACACGACACAACAGAACGATGCGTTTCAATACCCAACGCTATTTGTTGAACGGTGGAAATGAAGGTGTATTAAGGAGTAGGATGGACATAGTCGGCGACAGTTAAGCTGTGAAACCACCAACGCTGGACGAGGTAAAGAAGACTCTAAACAAACTGAAAAACAGTACAGCTGCTAGAACGGACGAGAACCTATGTCGAGTTTCTCAAACACGGAAGTGAGCAGCTGCATCAATCAATCCACCACATTATCCAGAAAATATGGGAGGATGAAGAACTGCCTGCCGGCTGGTTAGATGGTCTCATATGCCCAATCTATAAGAAAGGGCACATACTAGAGTGTGCCAATTACAGACGGATCACCCTTCTGAACCCGGCGTACATTTTTTTAAAGCTTTTTTTGTTTGTTTGGTGGGGTTTCGGTCACCGTAAAACTTTATATTTTCTGGTTTGTACAACCAGAAAATATACTTTATTTATGTGTTTTATTAACGTTACATTAAGTTCAACACGGACACGGCGTAAAAAATCCTGTCACGTATTCTGTTTAACAGACTGAGACCGTCTGAGGAGTCCTTCGTCGGCGAATACCAGGCAGGTTTTCGTGAGGGCGAGGGCCGATCGACGACGGATCAGATGTTTAGCCTGCGGATGATCCTTGATAAATTCCGTGAGTACAACTTGCAGGCTCACCATCTGTTCATTGTTTCAAAGCAGCGTACGATTCAGTAAAAAGAAATGAGCTGTCGCAGATAATGTCCGAACATGGTTTTCCGGCGAAACTGGATGGCTCGAAATCCGAAGTGCCAACCTCGTTTGTGACCTAAGACGGATTGAAGCAGGGTGATGCACTTTCAAATTTTTTGTTCAACATTGCACTCGAGGACGCTATTAGGAGATCTGACGTGCAGAGGAACGGTTATCATCACACGGCCGCATATGCTCCTGGGCTTTGCGGACGACATCGACCTCATAAGAATCGATCGCAGGGAAGTAGTGGAGGCTATTGTTAACTCTACCAAGACAAGAGAGTTTTGTTAACTCTACCAATACAAAGTACATGGTGGCAGGTATAGATAGAGGAAGACCTAGTGGTGTTGGTGCTGAGGTACTGCTTGATGGGGATGTGTTTGAAGTTTGTTTACCTTGGAACGCTTGTGACATGTGATAATGACGTTTCCCGTGAAGTGAAAAGACGTATTGCTGCTGCGAATAGGGCCTTTTACGAATTACGTAACCAACTTAGGTCCCGCAACATGCAGACAGAAACGAAATTTGCTCTATAAAAATCTCTGATTCTACCTATGCAGTGGCCCTTTATGGACATGAAGCATGGACGTTAAAAAAGGACGACCGGAGAGCTTTCGGGGTTTTCGAGCGAAAAGTGCTGCGTACAATACTCGGAGGGAAACTAGAAAATGGTGTGTGGCGCAGACGTATGAATCATGAGCTGTATCAAGTATGTATACAAAGAAGAAAATATTGTGAATCGTATAAAATACGGTAAACGGTACGGTACGGAAGAAAGAATAGCGAAAACAATATTCAACAGAGAACCTGATAGGGACCGGCGACTTCATGGTAGGAACACGCCGGCTGCACGCGGTGGAATCGGATCTGGGACCCTAAACGTTCGTGGAAACTGGTGGAACATCGCCCAAGACCGACGATTATTATTATTATTATTGCTGCCAACACTGCCCGCGGTGTCACCACGGCCGAACATCCGAGACAGCTCGATCGAGCGAAGTGACAGATGTGTCAAACGATCGACAGAGCAAAACATAACGTGAAGTTTGTTGTCATTTCGCGGTGGGAAAAAGATAATTAGTGTAAATTTGCAAAAGTGCAGCTGAAATTATTGAATTTATTGATAAAATACCTAATCTATTTACAGTTAACAGTTAAACAATCACGAGCAAACACAAATTGAATTATTCTAGTTATCACAGATCAGTATCACAGTAAGTTTTGAGTAAAGCTTTCAAAGTGTAAATATAACCTAAAATCTACTATCACAGAAACGATTACCTAAACCTACAAGAGAATTGCGTTGAAATTGATCCTAAGTACGTGTCGGAAATACCGAAATTTGTAAGTAAAATTAAGAAAATTTGTATGTGCTGAACTAAAAATACATAATATTACAGCTAAAAGCTGATTCGCACCAAAGTTGGAGTTTGCGAGCTGCTTAATACGATTTCGAAAGACACCCTTATTGTTCAAGGAACAATTATTATTATTATTTATAGAGGGATGAAGGCAAATCTGTAACACCAGAAATTATCACTCAGGGAGTGGGTTGGCGCGGAAGGCAGGCCAGCCCGCCGGACCCACTAAACCCACCCAAGCAACAGAAGGTTCCTTGAGTTACCGTCTCTACTAATACCCTGGTTCCCCCAGGAACTGCCTCCCAGCATTACTTCTAGGGGATAGGCAGTACTTAATGTACTCGCTCATTCACGCTCACACAGGTACTCATCCCGTATGAGTCTTACTTGGGTGCTCTCTCTAACACACCCTCTGACACACCCTGCCACTCCTCCTGACACACGCTCTGACACACTATGTGGGACTTACTTAGGTTCTCACTTCTGACATGCCATGCGAGTCTGACTTGGGTGCTCGCCCTTAACATACCATGTGAGTCTGACTTGGATGCTCACTCTACTCATCTCTGCCATGCCTCGAGGTGTCGATAGCGATAGGTACCAACAGTTCTACCCTACGACTCTCCTATCTCGGCATATGCAGTCGATGCTAACACCTATGCGATCACTTTTCTGCCATGCCTCGTGGTGGCAACTGCGGTTGCCACCCGCTGCGACACTCTTACTTCGACATGTGCAAACCTCTCATTCACGACGATTATGGAGCGCTACAATACGCCAGTAATAGGTGTATCAACGCTGTAGCCAACCAGGTATCCATGTAGATATCGTTATCAGCCCAAGTACACGAATTCTTCAGCCACCTCGATATCGTCACCACCAATACAAACTAATGATGGGTGGCTTACGTTGTCCTCTCTTGAGCCTCTTCCTATCATGCACTTCGTCTTCGACGTGTTGATGACTAGTCCGATCCGTTTAGCTTCGCTTTTCAGTCTGATGTACGCTTTCTCCATCCTCTCAAAGCTACGTGCCATAAAATCAATGTCGTCGGCGAAACCAAATAACTGGACGGAGTTTGTGAAAATCGCTAGTCCCGATCGACTGTATCATATGAGGCTTTGAAGTCGATAAATAGATGATGTGTGGGCACGTTGTATTCGCTGCATTTCTGCAATGCCTGGCGTACGGCGAAAACCTGATCTGTGGTAGAGCGTTCACCCATAAGTCCCGCCTGGTACTACTCCACGAACTCTCTTACAATTGGTGTTAGTCAGTGCCATAAAATTTGGAAGAGTACCTTGTAGGCGGCGTTCAGCAATGTGATTGCGCGGTAGTTGCTACAATCCAGCTTATCGCCCTTTTATGGGACACACGACACCCTCCATCCACTCCTGCGGCAGAACCTCATCCTCCCAAACCTTGGCAATTACCCAGTGCAGGGCTCTAGCCAGTGCCTCACCACCGTGTTTAAACAGCTCTCCTGGTATTTGGTCAACTCCAGGGGCTTTGTTGTTTTTTAGCCGGCCGGTTTCCTCCTGGATTTTCTGGAGATTCGGAGCTGAAAGTCGTATATCCTGCGCATGTGCAGTGGGCATCCCTCGTATGTCTGCTCCAGCTGTGCATAGAACGCTTCTTTCTCATCGTCGGGTCTCCCTTCGTGTGGGCAGTGCACGTTGATGATGCTATAGTTGAAGAAACGGCCTTTAATCCTCAGCTTGCATATCCTTGCGTTGATTGGCTGCGACCCAATCACGCGTTGGCGCCGGTCTATACCTTTCCTCTCTCAGTACCTGAGCGTTCATATTACCGAAGATGAGGATGTTTTCGGGTTGGAAAATTGCTCGACATCCTACAGTACATCCATAGTATGTACTTTCCACACAATATACATACTGATGCAATGGCGAGCATAGAAAAGCTTTCAATGAATAACTGAGGAAATGCTAACAGAATAGAAGTTGAAAAGCAGGCCAAGATTCAGTTGGAATGTAGAGTCATTGAAGAAGTAGAAAAAGCTACGATACAAAATACAAAGATTTGCCATATTCCTTCTTCTAATTTTGAATGTTCAATTTCCCAAAATATTTCATACCGAGCAAAGTAAACTAATTTTCCTCTACTTTTACATAGAAAATCAATTCAATGGGCCACTTAACTTTTCCAATGCTCCCTCGCAAACTGGTTAGAATCGATTCTGACCCTACTACTTCGGGAAAACGAGCTCTCATTGTATTTTAATTTAACAAATGAAAAAATAAATATTCAACCGACCTCCCTTACAACCGTGTCGTCTAGTGGCTCGATAACCCTTCCCCGCTACTGTGCATATGTATGCTGTCGCCTGCGGTGCAATCACATGTCCTTTCCCGGGAAAAACTGACTGCCCTGGACTGGTACCAGCGGACAGGACCAGCAAACCAACCCTTCAGGTACCTACAACGCAACGGTCATTGCAAGGCAGATGAAGGGTGCGGCAGATCCGATAGATTGTGTGATTTGTGTGTTATCCTATGCATTTATTCATCGCTTCCGGTATCCCACACCTACACTGGGCAGGGCTGGGACATGCGATGGCGTTCAATTTGTGCGCAAATATATCGACAAAAGCCTTTCACATCGATTGAAAATTGCTTCAGTGGTGCTGAAGTTGTTTGCATACCCGGCGGTAGCATGTCGATATCACGAACAAAGCACGATAATTGAATCCAAAAACAGGATTGTCATTTTCGTTATTTTTCATGATTTATACTATCTAACTAACAATTATCAGTTCAATGAAGTGAAAATATTTTTGGATGATGCTATTTCTAACAAATAGGTATGTAAAATTGTAAAGCTTCTTCAAATTTCAAAACAACTCAAACGGAATTTCAAATCAATGTCAACCGAATCAATTACGAAACACTGTAATACGCAATGCTATGTAAGAATTTCATTCATCAAGATAAACAAATTGTAACCCTTTTTACACCAATCGTTAAATTGGTACTGTTTTCGTTTACTTCTAACGAACTTTACTTCCTGCTACCTATGTGGAGTTGCAGTGGTGACGCATTATACAACAAAAATCAAACGTTATACAGACGAATCCCCATTCTAGAAGTGCCGTTTATCTTTTCAACTCATGTTCACCGATAGCGGATGCACTGGACTAGGAAGGGTATCCATGCGGCAATGGCACCAATATAGCAGGATGAAATCTGTTGATGATGATGATCCGCTCCGAATGGCTGGTGACCGACCGACTACCAGTTGATGCAAATCTACTCTCAGCCTCCTGTACTGTTTTCTGCATGAGTGGACCCTTTCATCCCACATATTCACCCGCCGATATGAGACACAAGTGATGAGTTTTTGACCGTGAAGGGGGGGGAGGTAGAACGCATTTGCAGCATTAGCATCCAAACGAGCAGCAGCGGATCGTGCCGGGGTGCGTAAATTGAATGTGCATTTGAATTTAAATAATGAGCATCACAAATCGGAGGATGGGGGATCGGAAATCGGCCACGTTACCAAAGGGACGTTTGTCGCGTCAAGCGGTGGGGTTGGTTTGTTTGATTTTGACGCGTATGAATGGCAAAAGGGGTCCCGGGAAGAATTTGTAGGATGAGATGCGTTTCCGCATGCATTGTGAACATTTCGATGGATATATTTGCTAATTGAAATTGATTCCAGTGATAAAATTTCGTTCCACATCAGGTGACGATGGTAGCGTTTTGATTTGATTACTTTAATGGATTATGTCGTGGAAAGGGTTTTTAATTTAAAGGGTTTCTTCTGAAAGCTTATTGATTCTATTGATGATTATAATAATTGGTTAGCATTGTTCGAACACAATTGCGCTATTTCCAAAATCGTGAGCTGAAAAGCCTACGTTATGTGAAAATAGTGGAAAGATGTTTTCATGGAACCTGTGAAAACAAGATCGGTTGTTTATTATTTCTATTGTAAAGATTTATGTGTTACGATTTCGCATTTTCGTATGATCATTCACGTGATATTTTCGTTGAGCAGCCTCATCTAATAATTGTAATGAATGGAGCTTTATTTTTAAAAAACCCAGATTAATCCACCTGGCGGTGATGGCGCCTTCCTCGCGCAAAAAGTTAATAAATGTAGCCTTTACGCTTACACCTCGATGATGTACAAGAAAGGCAAAACAGTTACACCGTCTAATGTTATGATAGAAAATTTACACTAGTAGACGACAGATGGCGCTGGCAAAAGTTTCTCGAATTTCCTATGTTCGAATTTTGACTTTCAGACAATTTCATAGTACTATGAAACTGAACGAAGAGCATACTTACGCCTAAATGCGTGCTACACGAACATCTTTATAGTACGATAAAACTCTTAATGGGAGCAAGCCGCGGATAAACTTTAAAATATTCATAGATGCAAGGCATTTTTCATAACACATTATTGTTCTATGTCACTATATCTCATCACTATTTTAATATTATCTATTTTTGCAATTTGCAATTATTATGAAATTCAATAGTGATCAACAGCGTTTTAGTCTCTGTCGGATGCAACTTGTTGCAAGAAAATCGGTTAAGAGTTTCTATGTGAAAATTTGGCTAATGTTTTTTATGGCATTTTGTGCACACACACACGCACACACATACACACACACACGGACAGACAGACATTTGTTCAGCTCATCGAGCTGAGTCGAATGGTATATAACACTATGGGTCTCCGGGACTTCTATCAAAAGTTCGAATTTGGAGTGAAATGATAGCCTTTCGGTACAACTTAGTTGTACGAGAAAGGCAAAAATCGTAGGAATAAAGCAATTTAATCATTTCTCGCTTAACTTTTCAAAAGGACCTAAGTAACATTTCTTCATGAATTAATTTGAACACAGCAATCAATAGCTTTAATGTTGTTCTGTTGATTGCGCTATTCAAATTAATTCATGAAAAAAATGTTACTTAGGTCCTTTTGAAAAGTTAAGCGAGATTTCTTGAATGCATTCGACATTCGACCGATTTAAACAATCGTGCGGTTGCCGTCAACAATATCATCAAGATTTCGAAATTCATCCAACAATGATGGCGGAGGTTGCTGCTTGTTGAAAACCGGGGAGAGGACGGTCAACAAATCGCTCCGCGCGGAGCTGGCAAGCTCCAGGTCGTAGAGTAGGCGACTATCTATAATCGCCGCGCCTACCCTTAACCTAGTGTGTCTGTTGTTGGTCCGATGCAGGGTTCATAATGCTCACTCAATCTCAGGAGCACATGATTTTCCCTCACGAAAGTTTTCGGGGAGAAATCGTTTTTCGGGAAAGAAAAACAGCCTGGAGAATGATAACAATTTTTCGCTCACTTTGATTGCCGCTAAACGTTGGTTTGCTCTTTTTCTTTCATATTCGAGTCTTTTCGTGGCATCATCGATGCTAATGGTAGTAGCTTATGTGGAACAAATAACTTAACGCTTTCATACATATAGCGTGGTGGTGTGCAAAAGTAAGCGCATCCCCATAGCTATTATTGTTACTATTCTGGGTTCGAATCCCGGTGCGGTCATACAATTTTGTAATTGTTCTGCGATAATTCTCGCGAAAAGTGAGTGAGAGGTGAAAGTAATGAAACGAAAAAGGATTTTCATCTAATAGGAAAGATTTTCGTTCATCTTCCAATGCTAATTCTAGAGAAAAGATTGATGGGTGAAAGATGATCCTCAACATAAACAACGAAACAAGATTTTCCCTTGGCCCGAAAAACGCTTGCTTTGGTCTCATTGAAACGAAAAGTCGAAACCCTGATCCGATGTTTTTTGGCCAAGGTTTCCATCAGACTGATCCGGGACTTACAGGCCACTTTAACAGCTCGGAAGTGTGGAACGAAGGTTAATCGGCGATCGATGTCCACTCGAAGGACGCGGACGATTTTCCTGTTCAGGATGGGATCATGGCCGAGTCTGATGGAAGGTCCGGTAAGTTGGTGGCGGCTCCGACAAACATGGCCCCGGATGCATTTTCCGGCGTTCATATTTAATAAACCCGATGGAGGCAGCCCAACGGTGAATGGCACTAACCGCTGCCTGTGTCTTTATCCTGGTTCGTCCAGAAGTATCACCCACCACGACCAGGAGGATGTCGTCCGCGTAGACCAAGAGGTGAACATTCGCCAGTAGGACGCCGAAAACCCCGTTCATTGCGACCAAAAAGAAGGTGACCGCAAGAACCGACCCTGAGGGACGTCGGTCTTCTTGGCGAATTCTATGGACGCAGTGCCATCAATCAGAACCGTCATGGTCCGTCCGGTAAGGAAGTTTTTTTTATAAAGGTAAGCATGTTGCCGGTGATGCCCCATTCCTGAAGTTGTTTGAGGACCAAGGGTGTCCAGGTCCTGCTAAAGGCTTTGGCAACGTTCAAAGAAACCAGGTCAACATGCTTGCCTTCGTTATACGCGTTTTGTAGCACGCTGCCCAGGTTGACAAAACAGGCAATGGTGCCATACCTTGAGCGAAAAGCGTGCTGTTGGAAGCAAAACTTATCATCAGCTTTTAGCTTTTCACGGAGCCGGCGGTTAACCAATCTCTCCATGGTCTTACAGGCACAACCTGTGGGGGATCACAAAGTGTTTAGTTTCCCTGGTCAATGCCCGCTTATCGCATTAATCCGCCGCCATAGTTTGGCGGTGGTTTGGGAAGGATTGATGCTATCAACGAAGTCTTCCCACTGCTTGGCCATCGCCTACCTCGTCGGAGACAGCAAAATTGTGCAAGTTCAGTTTTTTCTCTTATTTTTCACTCGCTGCCGTCAAACCTGCTTTACTAAGATTTTTAAACAAATTTTATTGAGTGCTGCCGATTCTGATGACGACCGCACTATAATTTCCAGCAAAACCTCAAACGTGCTTGAGAAAGCAACTTTCTGAATCGACTTGACACGTCTTCGCCGGTAGCGGTCCAAGTAACATCTGTGACGACCGTCGACGATGGTTGAAGAAAAAGTTTATGCTGAGAACAGATTACTATCTGTTTGTAACGTAAATATTTTACACTCCACATAATTTTTGTATACAACCCAATATTTACATTATATTACCATTCCCATTGCACTAAGAGGTTTTCGTAGTTCACGTCGAGCGGTCGTGTCTAGTACACAACCCTTCTATTTTTTTTGCCTTTCTCGTACAACAAAGTTGTTTCGTAAGTTGTACAACAAAGTTGTCGAACTGAACAAATGTCTGTCTGTCCGTGTGTATGTGTGTGTATATGTGCACACGAAAACCGAAAAACATTAGCCACTTTTTCATATAGTAATTCTTAACCGGTTTTCTCGCAACAAGTTGCATTCGGCAGAGGACAAAGCCTTGTTGATCACTATTGAATTTGATAACAATCGACCATTGCGTTTAAAAGTTATTAAGAAAATGGAATCCAACTATATAAGCGCCATATAAGGTTGGTGTCTTGGCTGAATGCGAGAAAGGCAGTATCACTACTCGGTGAATTAAGTTGGGTTTTTATTGTTATAATCGATTTGAGTAATGAACCATTTATGGTATGCTTATGTGAGTGTTGCGTACGCCCTTTGCGTAGCACGGCACCTACTGAAAAAAAAAGTGTTTAACCAAAAGCGAGTTTCTTTCCTACGAACAAATTTTCAATATTCTTTTGAAGACTATTAATTGTTTAAGGCTCAAGACTCCATCACAATGTTTTGAAAACTAATGACTGTATCGCTTGTTTGTAATAGTGAGGCAATTGGTACTGAAAAGTGCAGCAGCGATAAATAAATGTTGTTTACAACTGGGGTGGGTGGAAATGGGGTGTTAAAAATATGGCAGCTGATGCATAATGTTGCCAGATTCGACGAAATGTTCATTTTATATCATAACACATGTTCACGGTGTATCAAATATATGGCTATTTATCGGTTTAAAAATTTGTATTCACCAATTGGAATGTAACAGAAGCTTACATAACATGTTTAAATATTTATTCCTGGTATATTTGTTCAATCCATTCCACGTCGAGCATCCGTGCGAGACGGTTGTAAGTCCGCGTACGGTCTGCTTCTCATTCGGTTTTTTTCCTGAAGTACAGGTAGTGTTTTTTTTTTCGAAAGTGTTTTGAAGCATAGTGCTTGAGTGGAAGTGGTGCTTAGCTGTAACAGTTAAGTAGCCATTTCGTTGGTTTTGCAACTACGCAAAACTTTGCAGTTTATTCGGCGTCCATCGCAGGCGCAGGCATCATCGTCCCACGCCGACAGTCATCATCCATCGTGCGTCTCCACCAACACAGACGCTGCCGTCCTGCCACCATCCATCCACCCAGTTGCAGTGTTGGGTGCGGCGAGAACACCAACAATAGCGTGGTTCGCTTCGACCGCACCACCAGCGAGTGTCCGTCGAGCTAGTGTGTGCTGCCAGAACTGTTAGCCGGCAACACAGCAGTGTGAACGCAAGTATTTAATTGAGCTCCCTCTCATTGTTCCCCTCTCTCCTCCATCTTATTGGAATAGTTTTTTTCTTTCTTTTTTACTTGTCTTCCCCTCTGTCCCAAATCATTATTTTGTTTGTGTGTGTGTTTTTTTTTCTGCCCTTGTGATAATTGTTTAGTTTTAAAAGAGATTGTGCCTCGCTGCAGCGGCGCATTTCGTGTCCGCAATGCGCGAAGGCGAAGTTGGCGGGGGTACTTCGTATTCCATGTCAGATGTTTCGTTGCATTCGGGTGTTCCAAACCAAAACGAAATGGACACCAGCAACGCTAAAATTTCCTCTACGAGCCCCGTCCCAAGGTCTACCCTCACGACTCTAGTGGGCCGTATGTTGTTTTCTTTCGACCCAAAGGCAAACGTTTGAATATCAGCCAGATTAGCAAAGATCTGGAAAAGCGATTTTCGTCTGTCACGACCATTGACATGGTTGGGTCCAGTAAACTCCGTGTCACGGTCAGTGATCGCAAACAGGCCAACGAGATTGTCACCTGTGAGCTTTTCACTCTCGAATATAGGGTGTATTTACCGTCAGCAGTGTGTGAGATCGCGGGGTGGTGACGGAGGGAAGTATGACATGCGACGATTTGAAACAAGGTTTCGGTCGTTTCAAAAACGTTTCTTTGCCTCCTGTTGCGATACTGGATTGCAAACAAATGTATTCGGTGTCGCAGGAGGGAGAGAAGCGGAGTTATTCCCCGTCTGACTCTTTCTGCGTCACTTTTTCCGGGTCCGCACTGCCTGACTACGTAGTGATTGGCAAACTTCGTCTACCTGTTCGGCTGTATGTACCGAAGGTGATGAATTGTGTTAATTGCAAGCAGCTGGGCCACACCGCTCAGTACTGTTGCAATAAACCTCGCTGTGCATCATGCGGAGAGAAGCATGTGGAGGGCGCGTGCAAGACGGCACCGAAATGTGTCTATTGTAACGAAAGCCCTCCACATGCTCTTGAAGCTTGCCCAACGTACATACAGCAGCGAATCCACCAGAAGCGGTCTCTTCAGCAACGTTCTCGGCGAAGTTACGCCGAAATGTTGAGGAAGGCCGCTCCTCCACTCGTTTCTGACACCATCTACTCGTCTCTTCCTTTGGACGATCAAGGTAGCTCTGACTCCGAGGTTGGAAATGGGGTTCCCTTTGTTTTCAATGGCTCAACGAGGAAGAGAATAAAACAGAGCCAGCGACCCTCGAAAAGCCTAGAAAACAGCCTCAAAGTGAGCCCCAATCCAACATGGTCAAATTCAAAACGGGTGGAAATACTCAAAAACGTTCAACTTTTGTGGTTTCGCATCGGGATGATCGAGAGTTTCCACCGCTTCCGGGAACTTCTAAAATCCCAGACGCGATTTCTCAGCCGGAAAGAGAGCACAGAGAGCGAGAAGAAGAACCCTCGAGCGCTCCAATGTTCACATTTTCTGGCATCGTGGAGCTCATCCTCAACTTCTTTGATGCTCCCGACCCCGTGAAGAACATGGTCAAAACTGTTCATCCTATTCAGACTCCTCTCCTGAAGCAGCTGGCTTCGAAAATGCCCCTCCTCGAGTCATTTGTATCATTCGATGGCTAACTTAGTCAATAAGGGTAACATGACTTCGATTCTACAAAATTAGATATTTTCAAATTTTTAGTTAACAAATTACAATGCGATGGTTTTGCTTTATGTGAAACTTGGCTAACACCAGATGTGAACCTTCATTTTCCTGATTTCAACATAATCCGCCGCGATCGGGCAAATCGATATGGAGGGGTGCTTTAGGGATCAAAAACAGCACTCCTTCTATAGAGTCGATCTTGCGCCGATGTCTGGCACCGAAGCTGTCGCATGTCAGGTGACTATTCGAGGAAAAGACCTCAGTATCGCCTCGATATATCTTCCTCCAAACACCGCGATATCTCGAAGAGATCTCTCGCACATCTGCTCGGTTATGCCCGAGCCACGGTTGCTCCTGGGAGATTTTAACTCCCACGGAACAGGCTGGGGGGAACTGTACGACGACAACCGTTCATCAATGATATACGACCTCTGCGACGACTTCAATATGTCAATTTTGAATACAGGAGAAGATACACGAGTGGCTCCTCCAGCAAGAGATAGCCGTCTAGATCTTTCCATTTGTTCGAGCTCATTATCGTTGGACTGTACTTGGAAGGTGGTCCAAGATCCCCATGGTAGTGATCATTTGCCGATCGAAGTTTCGATTTCCAATGGACATAAGCAATCTGCTTCCATCGATCTTTCATATGACCTCACGAAGCACATCGATTGGGGCAAATATGCGGACGCCATCAGCGATGGCATACAGTCGATAGAAGCACTTCCCCCGCGGGAAGAGTACAAGTTTCTATCGCAGTTGATTCTTGAAAGCGCTCTTCAGGCACAACGTCGGCCGGTGCCAGGAGCCTCGGTTCGTAGGAAACCCTACAGTCCGTGGTGGGACATCGAGTGTACGCAACTTTATCGCGAGAAATCCGCCGCGTTCAAAGAATTTCGAAAACACGGGGCGATCGTTCTTCACAAACGATACACCGCGCTCGAAATCCAGTTCAAGAAACTGGTCAAAGTGAAGAAGCGCGGATATTGGCGCACTTTTGTTGAAGGTTTATCGCGCGAGACTTCAATGAAAACTCTGTGGGCCGTCGTGAGAATAATGCGCAACACGTCGTCCTTAAACGAAGATCGTGAAGGCTCGTCGCGGTGGATACTCGACTTCGCAAAGAAAGTATGTCCGGATTCGGTTCTGGTGAAGCAAGACTCATGTGATACTTTTGCTGACAGGGATGATATAGATCGCCGCTTTACGATGACAGAATTCTCACTTGCTCTCCTTTCATCTAACAATTCCGCTCCAGGGATGGATAGAATCAGGTTCAATTTGCTCCCAGACGTCGCGAAGAGGCGCTTATTGAACTTGTTCAATCAGTTACTGGAGTGCAACATTGTTCCGGATGATTGGAGGGAAGTGAGGGTGATAGCCATCCAGAAGCCCGGAAAACCCGCGTCGGATTGTAACTCGTATCGCCCCATCGCGATGCTGTCATGTCTTCGGAAGCTGTTGGAGAAGATGATTCTCTTCCGGCTAGACAAATGGGTTGAATCGAATAGTTTGTTGTCAGATACACAATTTGGTTTCCGCAGGGGCAAGGGAACGAACGACTGTCTTGCGTTGCTTTCTTCAGAAATTCAGCTTACTTTCGCTAAAAAAGAGCAAATGGGCTCAGTGTTTTTGGACATTAAGGGGGCTTTTGATTCAGTTTGCGTCGATGTCTTATCTGACAAACTCCACGAGTGTGGACTTTCACCAATTTTGAACAACTATTTGTACAATTTGTTGTCAGAGAAGCGTATGAGTTTTTCTCATGGTGACCTGGCAACTTCAAGAATTAGCTACATGGGTCTCCCCCAGGGCTCATGTTTGAGCCCCCTTCTTTACAATTTTTACGTCAGAGACATTGATGAATGTCTCATGCCAAATTGCTCGTTGAGACAGCTTGCAGATGATTGTGTTGTATCCGTTTCGGGGCCAACATCGGTTGATCTGCAAGGACCGTTGCAAGATACTCTGGACAATTTGTCCACTTGGGCTACGAAGCTGGGTATCGAATTCTCTCCGGAGAAAACTGAGATGGTTGTCTTTTCAAAAAAACATAAGCCGGCAAAGTTCCCGCTCCAACTGATGGGTAAGACAATCACTCATAGCATATCTTCTAAATACCTCGGGGTCTGGTTCGACTCGAAATGTACCTTCGGAAGGCACATTGTGTATCTGACACAAAAATGCCAGAAGCGGATCAACTTCATGCGATCAATAACCGGAACATGGTGGGGAGCGCATCCCGAAGATCTTATGACGTTGTATAGAACAACCATTTTGTCGGTCCTCGAATACGGTAGTTTCTGCTTCCAGTCCGCGGCTAAAACACACATGCTGAAGCTTCAAAGGATTCAGTACCGCTGTCTCCGTATCGCGTTAGGATGTATGAATTCGACACATACAATGAGCTTGGAAGTACTTGCGGGAGTACTGCCACTAACAGATCGTTTCGCGGAATTATCGCTCCGGTTCCTCATCCGCTGTGAGGTTCTCAATCCATTGGTCATTGATAACTTCGAGAAGCTGCTCGAACAAAACCCTCAATCTCGATTCATGAGTATTTACCACTGGTACATAACGCTGGAGGTAAGCCCTTCTTCGGTAGATACCAATCGTGCTAACTTCTTAGACTCTTACAGTTCCTCTGTTACTTTTGATCTGTCCATGAAGCAGGAGGTTCATGGAATACCAGACTTTCTGTGTGCGGAGGTCATACCTCCATTATTTGCAAGCAAATACGGTCACGCCAGTGAGGAGAGAAGCTTTTTTACAGACGGGTCAAAAATTGATGACTCCACTGGTTTCGGTGTTTTCAACGTTTTTCATAGCGCCTACTTTAAGCTCAAAGAGCCTTGTTCCGTGTATACTGCTGAGCTAGCAGCTATACACTATTCACTCGAGCAAATCGCATCCCTACCTCCTGACCACTTTTTCATCTTCACCGACAGTCTAAGTTCCTTGGAGGCTGTTCGGTCAATGAAACCGGTTAAGCACTCAGCGTATCTTCTGAATGGGATAGAGAAAGCTTTGAGTGCCTTATCACAACGGTCTTACACAATCACCATGGCTTGGGTCCCTTCTCATTGCTCGATCCCGGGAAATGAGAAAGCGGACTCTTTGGCTAAGGTGGGCGCTATGGAAGGTGATATTTACGATCGGAAAATCACCTTCGATGAATTTTTCACATTAGTTCGTCAGGAAACCTTGAACAGCTGGCAACAGAAATGGACAAATGGGGAGTTGGGTAGATGGCTGTATTCAATTCGCCCGCAGGTGTCAGAAGCGTCCATGGTTCAAAAATTGAATATGGGACGAGACTTCATTCGAACCATGTGTCGTCTAATGTCCAATCACTACACTCTAAATGCACATCTTTTCAGAGTGGGGCTCTCGGAAGGAAATCTCTGTGTTTGCGGCGAGGATTATCAGGACATCGATCATGTCGTGTGGGCGTGCGAGGAGCATCGTGGCCCCAGATCTGCGCTAACTGAACATCTCCGGGTCCGAGGAAAACAACCAAAGCCTATTAGGGAAGTGTTGTCGGGCCTTGATCTCGAGTACATGTCTCTGGTCCACCAATTTTTGAAAGTTGCTGATGTAAAACTGTAATCATTGCCTGTCCATTCCCTTGTCTGTCGTACCCCATATCGAATGTCTTCCTCTTGTTGTACATTTCCATGTCTGTCGTTAATCCCTTCCGTATGTCTTCCTCTCGTCGTTGTCTCCCAAAAAAAGTTTGTTTGTCCCGTTACAGATGTAAAAATGCGAGGAATGTCAACTTTGTGAACATCAGCATCGTAATTACTTAAGCACCCTAAAATCCTTTCCTTTCCTACTGTATTATTGTATTCCCTAACCTCGACTAAACCGCGAGTCTTTCGGTTCCCCAAAACTAACACTATGTATAAGAATCAAGAATTGTATTGTTAAACTTGATTTCGGCTCCGTAACGCTTCACGGCAAATGAGCCTTCCAAATAAACGAAAGATAAAAAAAAAAAAAAAATTTGTTCAATCCGAAAAACAGCGGTGATTTTTTCCAATAAATAAATCTGGCAACGGTGAGGAGATGATTATTTTCTTGTGTATGCACACCTTTGTTTGCGTGTTGGCGTGGACGTGGCTGGCGTATACGTTGTATTGTTCGGATTGAATGAAGTTGCATCGCGTAGATTTTGTACTCACCATTTCACTTATTGCGCTAGTGAATTTGAGTCTTCCGCATTTTATTGCATTCACAATACGGTCGTCAAATTTGTCTCTCACTTCGATTTTTGGAAAGCAGTTTTCGACCGTTTTTGGACGTGAAGTGAATTGATTGGTAGTCAACATTGATGAAAAATGTGAAACTCAGTTAGTGAATATGTTTTAGGAGTGATTAAATCAAGAAAACCAGTGGGAAAAGTTCAAGTGAAAAATCAAGTGCGTGTGTACACATGGATTGGATTTTGTTTTTACACGATTTTTTTTTCGTTCGTATTTTTGATCGTGTGACTTCAATTT
Organism: Armigeres subalbatus; assembly: GCF_024139115.2. Lineage (NCBI taxonomy): Eukaryota > Metazoa > Arthropoda > Insecta > Diptera > Culicidae > Armigeres > Armigeres subalbatus. Next base: position 47,338,469 of record NC_085141.1, on the reverse strand, counting down.
ACCACCAAACTCTTCGCAACATGTTTCAAAAAATCCAGAATAAATCGAAGAAAAATCACATGATAATTCATATGCTTTAAACATTTAGGATGAGCGGAAAATTGAGAAAATGTAAATCGCGTAAAAACAAAATCCAGTGTATGTATTTGCTCCGCACGTTCGGAGTTAGTATGCGTTCGATAAAAATGCGAATGTCGGCCTAGGAAAAAAGTAGTTTTCAGCGCTTTTCCAGCAATTCCTCAGTGATTGTTAATTTGGATAAGTGAAAAATTAATATGAAAATGTAATGAATATGCAATGATGGAGGTAAGTCGGCAAATAGCCCAAAAATATTGAATATAGTTCAAAACTTTATTAGTATTAGTGCGGATTCGAATAAAATTATCGTCATTATAGGATTGATTACGGTTTATAGAGCCTTAATACTATAGTTACGGCAAGGCCCATCGATAGCCGGTACTGAATTGCGGTAATAACCCACGTGTGAAGAAGTTTAATTGAATTGTGTAGGCAAGAGTGTACGTAAGTAACTGAATTAGATTCGTACCGTAGTAAGGATGGATGTAAATTATCTACGTTTAATTAAAACACGACGAATTCTGCTAGGCCCGGGTAGAAAACCATCGTAATCACAAACGTAAGCAGTTCCAGGTTAAAAATAGTATCATTTAGTAATGTTGGGTTATACTTCAGGAAAATTTTAACCGTTCGGTTCCCGCTCGGTCCATCAATAAACGCGTTAAAGTTTCGGATATTGTTTCCTTCCGTTGTGTAGACAACAGTGAGCAAGATTAGATGAGATTTGAAAAAAATCTGGATGCACAGTAAAAGCAGTTGCAAGTTTCATTTAAACTGTATATTCGAAAACTTGATTTCCACATCTGGATTCAATCGACGGAATTTAATCTACACACTTAAACAGAGTTTCTGACTTCGGTAACTTTTTTTACTGGTCAGTTCGGTAATTTTGATATTTACCGTCGATGCGGTAATTTTTTGTTTGTGGACATAGAATTCAACTGAACTTCGGTGATTGGCGTTCTCCCCTTAAGGAGCTGTCAAAAAGTTTACCGAAACATAATGTAAATTGGCAATTAACAGAAGTTTCGGTAGTTTTCTCGATAAATTACTGTTCAGTTCGGTATTTAATGTTGGACGTGACATCTACCATTTTTTCGCAGTTTGGAAGCCGAAGAATTGGAAGTGTGGAATTTTTATTCATTCCTACAACCGTGTTTTTGCCTTTATCGTAGATTTTAATTTCACATTGCTTACAATAGAAAGGTAAGTGTAATGAAGTGAATAAAGAGATACCATTACCCTTATATTGTACATTGTTCTTTTACAGTTCGTATCAACAAGTTGACGCTTCCGTTGCCGGTGATCTACACGCTTTTTCAGTCGGCTTCCTGATGTCCACCGGCATGACGCTTTTTCTATTGTATAATTCATCACAGATGTGTGGAACGGATGATGAAATTATATTTACGATTTCCTTCAAGACTAACATGCAAAAAGTAAATGTTCTATGTCGCCGCTCGCAATACTAATGCAAAGGAAAGCGTGTTTACTGTTCTTTCCGAGTCTTTCAATAGATAGACTCAATTGTTAATAGTAAGAAAATGCATACCATATTGCTGCGAATAAAAATATTTATGTGATAACCAATTGTGTTTTCTTTTCCTTTCTGCAATAAAACAAGAAAAAAATGAAAATCAAATCCTGCCACGTGTTTAGTAAAATTACAGTTTTTCGGTAACGTACTACCGAAAAGTCAGCAAAGACAACTTACCGAAATTTCGGTAAATTTGACAACTGTGATCTTCGAAGCATTTTACCGACGTTCAGCTGTTGATAATTCGGTAAACGAATTACCGACTTCGGTAATTTTTTCTAAGTGTGATACTACCTAGGTATATTCTGGACACTTCTCACTGCTCTGGCTGCAAAATTTCGCGAGACACGAGACTACGAAAACATCAATGACACGCAAAACAAAAGTTGGCAATTCCGCGCTTCCTTTGTTTTGATTTTTTTTTTCTGGGCGAAAATTTGCTTGCTTCATGACGCTTAATTTTATTTTTATTACGTGTGTAGTATTTGAATCTAGCTCCCGGCGAAAAACTACTCAAACGTATCCATTATGCGAGGCTCTTAAGCTTATTCAGAATTACAAAATCAAATAATTTAAACTTTACCCCTCATACACATGGTCAAGCATGTTCGTCAAACATAGCCTTCGCCCTAGACAAGTTGATGCAACATTTTTCTAATCTGTGAATTTACCGTGTGAATATACTAAAGAGTAGGAATCCTATAATGAGAGATATGCGAAAGCGGCCATTTTGAGCTAATCGAGCATTGAGAACTGTCAAAATGTGAGCCTAATAAACATTGTTATTGTTGCAGATTGAGAGGTATTACGATTGTTATGAAATAGATTTTATGAAAAGTTTCATCAAATAAACACTGTTTTACTTTTGCGAGTAGAAGTGATTTAGTAATTTCAGAGACAATGCTCATTTAAACACTAAAAGTGGATAAACTAACATATTTCAGATTGTTATAAAATTCAAAGTCACATGCAAGCTTCAACATTTTTCGCTGCGGCAAGTGCTGGCAACGTTTGCTAACAAAAGTAACAGCATTGCTAGATCGTCTAGTCTAGTCTGTCTAGTCTACATTGAACAGCATTGCTAAATCGGCTGGAAAAGTATTTGTATATCTCTCATTATAGGACCCCAAGCTCAAACACCTATGATATCTCTAGGGTGCCAATGAAAATGATATTTTTGGAATTTCAAAAAACGACATTGCTCACAAATTTCATTACCCTCTAAAATATGACCCCATGCAAAATTTGAGCTCAATCGGACATGATTTCGGGGTGCCTAAAATTCATCAAAGTTTTGAAATTTTTACCCATGGAAATTTTCTCAAGGGAGGACCAAAGGAAAAGTCGAAAAAAAAAATTTTTTTTTGATTCCAAATGACTTAAAAATGAATGAAACGTCAAGATCTAAAGTTATTTTAAAAAAATTGAAAAAAAAACGATTTTTTCTCTTAGAACATCAAAACATTCAAAATTTTGATAGCATGGTTTTAAGCACCCCTAAATCATGTCCGATGGAGCTCAAGTTTCGCATAGGGGCATATTTTAGGGCTTAGGAAATGTTTGCGTTACGTCCGGTTTTAAATTCGATGAAAAACTGTTGTCGCCATTAGATTTTTTTTTCGAAATCCCAAAACAGTCGATTTTTTTTCAAATAAAATAATTCTCAAAGTTTCATGCATTTTGAGTCCTTTGGCATCAAAAAACAAAAAAAAAATCCCCCTTGTGAGAAAAAAAAGATTTTGATTAATTTTGAGCACCCCTAAATCACGTCCGATTTAGCTCAATTTCTGCATAGGGCAGGGCTGCCCAACGTACGGCATGTGGGCCGGATGCGGCCCTCGGCTCCATTTTTTTGTGGCCCGCGGCGTGTGAGAAAAAAATCTTCATAAACCTTCTTATCATTAATAATCAATACTATAGGTTATTACTGATTAAAAAATAAATCTGTGCTAGCACGGAGTCGAATAATCACGGGCCAGTTCTGTTGTTAATGAGATTTTGACAATACGGATGCAACCTTTCCAGAACGGAGAACTTGTTAGGAAATGTATATCGGCTGTTGGCGATATCGTGTGCTCTAAAGATAAAACCTCCTTCAGAAGAATTAGTTTCTCGTAAAGCACGGTGAACAGTTAAAGTTCTCACAGAAGATTTGAAAATTACGTAAAGTTCTAACTGCTCACAATCGATGAAAATACTTAATCTAAAAAACAAGACGCATGTAACTGTCTTCATAGAGGGCATTTCTGATCATCTGAAGACCGGTATAGACCTGAGGAAAGCTGTTTAGCCCTGTATGAAGGAGTTTGAACACTTCTTTGAAAGCTTAAGGCCTAACAACTCATTGAGCGCCGGCAATTACCGGAAAGAACACGGGCATTGTGACACTAGAGAATTAAAGCAATTTGTTAATTTGTTTGTTTGTTAATCAATTATTAGTCAGCCACAAGAGTTGATTTGTGATATTTCTCTACAAGTGAGAGGGTGAGTGGTTTGACCTTTATAGTACATGACACCAAACATTTCAATGACTTGAACATATAGCTGCAAGTCAGGGATCAACACGTCGAACTTTTATTATTCAACATGCAAACTATTGAAACAATTTGACACAATTGATTTTCGAAAACAGATTCATTTCTCTAATCGTGTAGAAAACAGTTCATGCGAATCTGTTAAATATGCTGTTAAACTCGAATCCTTTCGACAGAAATTTTCAAACCTATTAGCTAATTTTTGAGAACACAGTTCCTCAACACCGTTTACTGATGTGAATAATGTACCGGAAATATTTAATATGGAGATAATTAACCTCCAATGCGTCGATCGATCTAACGATCCTTAAGAAAACCGTTTTTTTTTAATATATTTTTATGTATTGATTTTTGAGGAATACTTTGTATGGACCACTTTTAGAACTTCTAAAGGCACATCTTTTTGTTGAAGACCCATTGACCTATCTCGTTTATTTATCAAGTAACAGCCGTTTTTCGATTAAAAACATATTTTTTAAAATGAAATAAAACGCTTTAAACAAAAAACGCTCTCTCAGTTTCCCACCATAAACGCAGAAAAATGCGAGCGCATATGAAAAAAACATGTTTTTCATACAAAAACTCGAATATTTTTTTTGTTATCCGAAATAGATCCATGGTTCTTAAACAAAAATGTGCATCTTCAAAAGTCCTAAAAGTGCTCGGAACAAAGTTTATGCGATAAATTAATATATAAAAAGTTATGTGAAGAATACCGATTTTTAGGGACCGCCCTAACGTATTTAATGAAAAAGCTCATAACTTGTGAACCATAAGTGATAAAAAAAAATGGTTTATTCGGCAAAGTTGCTCAAAATTAATTGCTCTACAACTTTGTGGAACATTGCAAAGTCTTCACCGAAAAATTAAAAAGGTTGATATTAGGAACTTCTGAAATATAGGGACCACCCTAATTTCACTACATGGAAAAAAAATCGTCAAAAAATATTATTTTATTTCCCAAAGACACTATATATCTAAAACAAATAGTTTTGGCGCAAACATTTTTGTCTTGCTAGATTCGACTCTGGGACCATTATGCAATGCAACAACCAGCTAATTTTTTTATATCTTAATTAAGGAAACTTTCAGCCCTAGGCTGGCTCGTCTCCAAATAGCTCAAATCTAAATTTCAGAAAGACATATCTATTGTAAGAAATTTTCTCTCTTCAGAAGTATGTATGAACTGTATGAACAACTCTTATCAAGAATGAAAGCAATAAAAAGTAATTGTTAATCTTCATTATCTGCTAGCAAAATTTGATCACCGTTTGTGAAGTCAATATGCGTCGAGTATTGGAAAAACTCCAACAATTCCATTGTTCTGTTACGCGAAAAGAAGAAGAAAATAAACACACACAAAAATATTGTTCAAACGCAATAATATCGTGTTTAGTTTTTCTTTTAAGAAAATTAGCCATTCTGCAAAACTAAACGCCATTCTGAGAAAAAAACATACTTTGGATATTTTTAAAATGTATAAAAAATATGTACCGAATATTTTCTGGCCCGCAAATGGTCCTACTGAAAATTGGCCCGTAGCTTGAAAAGGTTGGGCAGGCCTGGCATAGGGGGATATTTTTGGCTACGAAAACGTTTGCGTATCGTCTAAGGCGAATTAAGTACTGTCCAAGATTAGGTACCTAGCGTAGAATAAATAGTGTAAGTTGCGATTGTTTTCTTCAAGTCGAGTCAAGTACAAGACACTGAAGACGACCACACAGTTGTGGTCGAAATACGTATCTGCAAAGATAACGAAAATTAACTGGTGGAATTAAATGGGCAGTACTTAATTCGTCTTAGACGGTTTAATACATTCCACTAAAAGAGCTTAATATATTTTTCTGGGTTTGCGTATCGTTTAAAAGTGTCCCGAAAATATTTTAAGAGAAAAATCAAATCAGATCTCGCTCGACGTTTCATGCATTTTTAAGTCATTTGGCAACAACAACAAAAATTCGATTTTCGACTTTTCCTTTGGTCCCCCCTTTGGGAAAATTTTCATGGGTAAAAAATTCAAAACTTTGATGAATTTTAGGCACCCCTTAATCATGTCCCATTGAGCTCAAATTTTGCATGGGATCATATTTTGGAGTAATGAAACTTGTGAGTAATGTCGTTTTTTTTAATTCGATGACAAATTGTTTGCCATATACTCCATTGGTACCCTCCCGAGTAGAAGAAAATATCTCAATAATATCAAATGTTGATAAGATAGCAAAATGAGATATGGACATGATTGATATAAGAGATAAAAGATCAGACGACAATATCAATATTTTGCACTAAAATATCATGAGGAGATCAAGTTATGCTATTTGTAATAAGTGATCAATATCATGTGCCATTGATTTGTTCTTATCCATAGCATATCATGATATTTAAATGATATTTCGATGCAAATTTTTGATATTGTTGTCTGTTATTTTATCTCTTATATCAATCAAGTCCATATCATGTTTTGTTATTCTGTTCATGGCTTCTGCCCGGGCTAGTATACAGGCAGGTGATTATTGTCCGATTGTGTTCAAATCGTTCAAAGTGCACCAAAAATTTAGATCGGGAATAAAAAAAATTAAAAACTTGCCAATGCATGTAGAAACCAGGGTGGAATATAAAATGTTCATAAGCTATGGAACGATTACATGGAAATTAATTACTAATTTTCTTGTCATAAGACGAATTTGTACCATCCCATTTAATTCAACCACATGATTGTACCTTGACAGATACGTATTTCGACCTCAACAGTAAGGTCGTCTTCAGTGTCTCATACTTGACTCGACGACCTTACTGTTGAGGTCGAAATACGTATCTGTCAAGGTACAATCAAGTGGTGGAATTAAATGCGATGGTACAAACTTGTCTTATGACAAGTGAAGACATTCCACTAAAAAGCTCAAAATAATTTTCTTTACTAATTTTCAATATTATAAAAGCAATGATAAAAAAGAAAATTTCCATCGAACTAAGAATTCTAGTTTTAATAAAAGTTTTGATTCATGAAGGAAAACAAAATCAAAAATTTCCGAATGTTACTCGCCGAATATATCTATCTTAGAATGAACGAAATATGCATTCATTTAGGAAGTGTAGTACCCCGTTGAACCTTTTTAAAAACATGTTTTTTTAACGTCTTTGTGAGTATTTATTGATTTAAATTTCTTGGTTATATTCAGCTGACGCGTAGCCAGCGACCATGTTTTATAACTTGTCGCAAATCAAGTGACAATGTTGCAATTGCCTCTACTTGTCACCGGTTCGAATTTTACACAATTTCTGCTCTGCTGACATTCGTTTGGGATATCCGTGTGATGTTGTAGAAACGAATAAATATACATTCTATCAATCCGTCTTTCAATTGTCCAGTCCGCTACTCTCTGAGCCGCAGCGAACACACATTCAGTCCAAGTTCTTCCTCAACCCGGGTGTCCATCATGACGTTCCTCAATCCGTCAGTCCCCACCGCACCAGACCAGACAGAACAGAGCACGGGATGTGTGTTCTACAACATAATGACTTTTTCATCAGCAAAGTCCTCGTTTTCTGTTTGCTTTTTTATGCCTACAATAACAGTTCCATGTGGATGGGTGCTGCTGCTGCGGCTGCTGTTGGATGGATGAGTAGCTGGCGGGGTGTTGTATTATTCGCACGCCACCGCCACGACACACCACCAACAACAGTTGTTTTGTGATACAAATTAAATCGTGCGCCACCTCGCGAACATCCACCATGCGACTGCACCGGACTTTTGGGCCCTCCCGCGGCACCAACACGAGGAGGCTATCAGAGAGGATCAGTCGTCGTTCGCTTGGCGTATTCACCCGCCCTATCAGTTGTGATTTGGAATGGCAACGATCCGTTTAGAGCGTGAAAAATGTCATATATTCAGTTGAAAAATTACAACTTTTGCAACAATGTTCAAAATGCTTTTGTCTGATTAAATTAACATGAGCGTATTTGTCGAAATGTTGATTTAGTGAACAATATGGTTAATAACTATGAAGCGATAGCGGGAGCCGTTTATGAAGTACACAGCCCTCAGCATACTCCATGTATTCAATAAAATTTAGAAATTCTAGCAGAAGTCTAGCTTAATTTGGCAAAATGCAATCATGTAAGTGCTATTCCACCATTAGTTTTTCATTGTATCACTCAAATGAGTCTTATTCAAATCATTATTCAAAAATGCTGTCTCTATTTATTGTACATTTATATTTTCGACCCCAACAAACATGTGAAGTGGCTAACAGAACTAGAATTTTCAATATTTGTCATGTCACGAGGCGGCGCGTCGTCATTTTGTGTGCCATCCATCCGTTTCTGAATGGCAAAGCGCGCGAATCAAAACCATACAAACCGGAACACGTGCAACTGGAAAAAACGAGCAAAAAAGGACGACCCATGTGCCGCCGAGGGACATTACATTGTTGTTTGTAAAGTGGCACACAATGCACAATGGCTCAGAGGTGAAGAGTGGGGCAGTGCTTTTGTTCGCAGATTGGCCCCCTTTTGTGAAGGCTTTCTGAGCGATTTTTCTCGCTTTTCAGGAAATTTAACAATTTGACAAAAACAAGTGACGGCATGTGTAGAAAGGTAAACGTCGAGTGTGCCACTCTCGAGGACAAAGCGCGATGCCACCAATACCCTCGGAACGAGTTACATGTACTAAATAGTCTGCTGCCAATCCACCAACTTTGTACACATATCCTGTAACATAGTAAAACACAATCAACTCTATCAAACAATTCCCTATCATTACCGTGTACGTACAGAAAATGACAAAGTCACGAAAAGGTGTTTTGCATTCGCCGCCGACGACGACGACTGGTCCGAGTTGCCGCCCGGCAGTATCTTCACCATGTAATTTTATCGCAAATCACATTCACAAGATGACTTTTTCGAGAGATGCATTCCGCTGCCAACCAGAAAGCAGCCAACCAATGAACGGATGCAGTGCGATGCAGCCTTGTTATTAGTAACTGTTTAAATTCCAATTCCATGCGATTGGGTTGGCGGGTAGTTAAGCGTGCATAAACATCATTCAATGTGGTGATAATATTGACTTCTGCTACTGTGCATTCGATATGTACTTTCCAATTGTACAGTCAAATAGCAATTAACGGAATAATGAGATTAACGGTCATTTGAACGTATATCATCTACGCTTCCGCCATAGGGCCTAAGATGCACCTGTGCCGTAACTTACTTGGTTTCTGCGAAGCAAACTACAGTACTTAATATATCGGATGCTCTCACCCGAAATATTCCAGGTTTCCTAAACAAAACTGCGCATTTCAATACAAATAGTTAGGGGAAATGACGGGCTTTGGCTATTGTTCTATTATTGTCAGAGGGGGTTTTGTTGACCAAATTTTATGATATTTGGCCACAATATTCTTTGATATGCAAAAAAATGTTTAGGCCCAATTTGAGCATAATTAGCTATATAACAATAATAGTTCAAAACCTACCGAAGCCGTCATATCCCCTATTTTATTATGGTTTTACCATGTTACTTTCACGAGTAAATCTCTTGACAGATACGTATTTCGACCTCGAAAGTAAGGCCGTCTTCAGTGTCTCGTACTTGACTCGACTTGAAGAAAATGATCGCAGCTTACACTATTTATACTATGCGTAGGTATAATAGTTTATCTAGGTACTTATCTAGCTACATTTACTACGGTGCTTACTTCTACTCGCTTGTTGCGCTTAATGCTTAGGTATAAACTTGAAGATCCAGGAGCTACCATTTCCTTGATCTTTATGCAACAACCGCGTTTGTACCTGTGTGTAGATTTCCAGAAACATCGTAGCAGACGCCATCAAAGCAGGACATCATGGGACATCGAACAAAGACGAGAGGAGGATTTTAAAGGAGTTGAAGGAGAAACCAGTTTACTACATGAAGGCGGACAAAGGAAACGCAGTGGTGATAATGGACAAAGAGGACTACGATAAACAGATGACAACAAAAATCAACGGAGGACCATACAGGTATTTGAGAGTGGACCCACTACCCGGACTAATCCGACTTACGGATAAAACGATAAAGGAATGCAAGACGATCATCGGAGAAGCCCGGGTTAAAATGCCGAACCCTGTGTTACCAAGGATCAAAGGACTACCAAATATACATAATCCAGGTACAGAGATGCGGGAAATAGTTTCATCAGTGGGATCCCCTACACAAAACTTGGCCAAGTGGTTAGTCAAGGAGTTCCAGAGTATGCCGAAGCCGTTCCCCAGCAGATCAGTTGTGAACACCCAGCAGTTCACCAAGATGATATTGGAATCAGGAAACATCGGAGAAGAGGACATCATGGTATCATTCGACGTAGCGGCATTATTCCCAAGCGTTCCAGTGAAGGATGCTCTGAACCTTTTGGAGGATACAGCATGGCGAGGAAAAGTAAAGATGTATCTTAAGCTTGCAAGATTATGCATGAATGAGAACTACTTTACATTCCGTGGAAGCTTCTACAAACAAACGAAGGGTGCACCTATGGGAAATCCGCTATCACCGTTTTTGTGCGAATTATTCATGGCGAATTTGGAGGACAACCTAGAGGAACAAGGAGTACTACCCGAGAAATGGTGGAGATACGTGGACGACATTTTCAGCATTATCAACCGGAAAGATCTACCCAGGATTTTGGAAGCGATAAACAACGTGCATAAAGACATCAAATTCAAACACGAGGAAAAAAAGAAGGTAAATTACCTTTCTTGGATCTACTGGTTATCAAGGGAACAAATGCAACATTAGACTTCGAAATCTACAGGAAGCCCACCAACACCATGAGAGTCATCCCATACACATCAAATCATTCGTATCAGCACAAAATGGCAGCTTTTCATCACATGATCCACAGGATGCAGACGATTCCCCTGAGCGAAGAAGGAAAAACGAAGGAGCTACAACACATCTTGGAAACAGCGAGGATCAACGGATACAAGGAAAGAACAATACAAGCAATCATCAACAAAAAGCAGATGAACCTACGGAAAAACGAACTGACAACACTGACACCGATCGATGAACCGCTGAAGAGGGTATCGGTCCCCTATGATCGACACATCACCCACCAGCTACGCCATCGACTGAAGAAATTCGGCATCGATTTAGTATTCTCCAGCAGAAGCAATCAACTGAAGACACTGTTGGGCTCCACAAAGGATAGAGTAGAAATGTTAAATAAGGCCGGGGTTTATCAAATTAATTGTTCACAGTGTGATAAAGTATATGTAGGTCAAACAAACAGATCGTTAGATGTTAGGTTCAAAGAACATATTGCAGAAGTAAGTAAGGCTAAGAGGGAAACTGATAAGGGATTAAATTATGAGTTTAGGTCTAAGGTAGCTGAACATGTATATCAGGAAAATCATTCAATTACGACATCAAACATTAAAATTTTAAGAAATGTCTCTTCTCCGTGGAAACTTGATGTTGCTGAGAGCTTGGAAATCTACCGACAGGTACAAACGCGGTTGTTGAATAAAGATCAAGGAAATGGTAGCTCCTGGCTCTTCAAGTTTATACCTAAGCATTAAACGCAACAAGCGAGTAGAAGTAAGCACCGTAGTAAATGTAACTAGATAAGTACCTAGATAAATTATTATACCTACGCATAGTATAAAGTGAAAGATTCGACTACATCTATTACTTTTCTTGTCGATATTTATGTTTGAAACTCATCATAAATGTAGTTCAAACATAAAAGCGGCCAGACCTACTGTGCAGCATTAGAGTGATTCAAATTTTGTCTTTTTTGCCCCCCCGATGCTTAAACGATTGCATTTGCCTTTTAACCCACCTAAATTTTTAGCTAATTTGGATGTAAATTGAATGAGCACGCGTGGTTTGAAGTTTGTATGAAAATTACTATGAAAACAGTAGCTTTCATGGAAAACCGTTCCCCAACGCTTCCCTTTAATAATTTAATCAATAATGAGCATTTTTGTTTTCTTCATAACTTTGCTTCTAAGCGAGAAATCGCTTCGCAACAACAACTGCCTTTTAGCTTGAGAAGTATTCTGTGTAGGCATTGTGTTGATTACATTTAAAAAGTTCATGGGCCACCTCATGGAACGGTCTTTCACATAAGCGTCGATTTTAACAGTAATGTCCATACAAACTTCAAATGACGTGTGCACAATTAAATTACATCCAAAATTGCTAAAAATTTAGGAAGATTATTAAAATGCCAAATGCAATCGTTTAAGCATCGGGATCAAAAAAGTCAAAATTTGAATCACTCTACTGCAGCATTGTTTAAAATACCTGTGAGTCAATGGCGTAGCCAGAAAATTGGTCTGGGGGGGTGGCGGTTTCCTGAACATCGGAATCCTCGGATTTTTGGAGCTGGCTTTCTTCCGTATCTCGACGAATTCCGCTCGTGTGGGACATTCCTTAGGGGTGGCCTCATGTTTCGCTCCGCAGTTAGCACACTTGACATCAATTTGTTGCATTTCTGGGTTTTTGGCGATGATGTACCATAGGCACTTTTCAGTTTGATGCATATATCCACACTTGACGCATCGAGGAGCCAAGTGACAGTTTCTAGTACCATGGCCGTAGCCACAGCAATTCATGCACTGTGTGACATCTCGGTGCACAGGTTTGTACCGTTGCCATTCGACAACGATACTGTCGATCACTTTAATGTTCCTCAGGTCCTTCAAGGTTACAGAACCGTTCCGCAGATGGACCAGGTATAACTGATCACGGTACTTTCTTGACTTGTCCTTTTTGGCAATCTTATACACGCCGGTAACGATGAGCCCGCCAACGCACGGTGCTCTTCGCACAAACGAACCGAGTCGAAGTATTGGACAAGATTACCAAAACACGTCCGATCGAATCGGAAGTCTGGTACCTATCAACTGGGTGGTCCCCCTAGGAAAATGTATGGTGGTGGTGATTATTCATAGTTTCTCGATTGCATACCCAGCACGTAATGGGCGGAGCTGTCTTTGTTAACAAATGCGCACAATACCAGCTGTCAGATGCAAATGTTATACCATTTATGATCGATCTGTCGTCGAAGCATGTCGATCAGTCGTCGATGGAATCGAAAAGCCGAGTAGCAGCTTTCAGTTGGATGGACTTTAAGTCTCCAACCATGGAAAAGGTATAAACACGATTGATCGGCCGCATCGCCGCTGAAGCCATTCGTCTGACTTTCAGTGGAGAACATCGGAATCCCAGAAGTCACCAATCTTAAAAAATGTTAAAAAAAGGAAAAATAAGCAAAATTGGAAGCGGCGCCAAACCAAACGCAAATATATTTTTTTTGCAACGTTTGGTTTCCACCCGCGGTGAAGCCATACCTATATCGTTCTCTATGGCGCTGGTGGAAAAGTGAGAGGAAGTTCAAGAACTGATTGCAAACAGTCCTTTTCAGGACTAAAACTGTTTATCCAGGAAGAGGAATTAACCGTTGGGTTCACCTAGTCAAACAGACTATTCGGATTAAATTTTCAAATTTTCTCCGTTTAAACGACAGTGACGATTCCTCATTTTCAGTTATGCGCCGTTTCGAACACTAACAGCAGATAACGAAATTTTCCGCTAAGATGGCGCCTTTATCGGTTTTGCTGTTCCTGACAAGATTCTTTGGTTTTATTTCTGTTAGAGATTGGAAATTAAATAGATTTTTTCCGGGACACCATTTGATTCCAAGAAGTTTGATCCGAGATGAATTTTCTTCAAAGTGCAAAACTTAATCGTTTGGTGATGACAGAAAGTTGCCTACCGTGGGGCATCGAAATCCGTACACTTAAGCACATTAGTATTTGAAAAAGTCATTAGAAAATTAGAATCGAATGTAAATAACACGTTTGTCATCGACACAGGAGCATGAAGGCCTCTACTTTTGAAGTGTTTCACATTTACTCATTAAAAACTACGAAAAACATGATAAAATAATGAATTAAATCAACTACTCCTGACTCGAAATCCGTCCACCGTGTACGGATTTCGAATCAAAGGATCAAAATCCGTACAGCTATTTTTCAACTAAATATTTAAATTGAAACAGTCTGGCTGACTAAACTACCACTGTAAATAGTTCAATACGCACCTTGAGAAGCGATCCCTTCGCTTTAAATTCCGCTTATCTTATTTAATGATTCGCAATTAGCAATTAAAACACAGTTACTTTTGGTGCAATTATGCTCTACTCGAAAACAAGATGGCGGCACAAACTCCGCGTTTGGTGGGTGGAGATTTGTTTTTGATTTTTGTTGTTTTAATTTCAAAGCCTTCTTTCCAATTCTATGCCCAAAAAGCTTACTGCCAAGAATCTGAACAGGATAAGATTAATTATTTCTACATTAATTACCTTTAACCCTCTTTAATTAATTGATATCTCATGAGGTGGACGGATTTCGGTGCTGTACGGATTTCGGTCCCGCACGGTAATTAACTGCATCAAACGCTCGTCGGAACCTTGCGTTGGCATTGTCCAAAAGCCGCTCAATGATTTTTCGCAGCTGCTTCAGATCTTGTTAAACTGCTTGTAGTGCTCTACAAGTCTTGTGAACATTGCAATTCGTTCCGTTCACGTTTTGTCCATGTTAAAGTGATTTTCAAGCTTTTAAGTGCATACAAATAATGTTCACCCCAAAAGTCGTTGTTCTACAAAATTCTTGAATTTATGACAAACGATGGCTGATTTATTATATTATTATTCCTCTTTTTTCCCTGGAAATTTGAGTAATATAATTGTCAATGTGCGATTTATCGTTAAATTCTTAAAAATCAGAAGCTAAACATTTGTCATAAATTTGCACGCTGAGATTTTTTTAAACAAGTTGTTCAAACAAAGAAACTTCGATTTCACTTGTTACTACGTTGCACTCAATGTTAAAATCATGCAGACATATGGTGAAATTAACAAAATTTGGAAGTCGTTTGTTGTAAGCATCAAATATCATATGATTTGATTTATGTTTTGTTCGAACAACTTGTTTAAAGAAATCCTAACGTGCAAATTTATGACAAATGTTCAGCTTCTGATTTTTAAGAATTTAACGATAAATCGCACAGTGACAATTATATTACTCAAATTTTTAGGGAAAAAAGAGGAATAATAATATAATAAATTAGCAATCATTTGTCATAAATTCAAGAATTTTGTAGAACAGCGACTTTTGGGGGGAACAGTATTTTTATGCACTTGAAAGCTTGAAAATCACTTTAACATAGACAAAACGTGAACGGAACGAATTGCAATGTTCACAAGACTTGTAGAGCACACCCAAAGCTTCCGTATAGAGGTTGTTGCGATAGGTTTCGACGTTTATATCTCTTGTTAGATTTTTTCCAAAATTGAAAATAGCCCAAAAACACTAAATCGACTTGAGCCACCTCGAAATTTTATCCGAATTAGCTAAAAATTTGACAGGAGACTTATTTTAGTATAAGAATTGTGATTCTGTGCTGACCGGTTGGATTTCTGATACTTTTTGAAAACATGAAGAGGTCTAATCTAGATGGTTCTGTTAGAGATAAAAAAGATTATTGAAATAAAACCTGTATTGCACAAGACAGAGTTGTCCTATCAGTTTGCAAAAAAATTGCTATTTTTGCAAAGTTTGCTCCAGTTTGCAAAAAAAATGCTCTTTTATTGTTCACCATTTTTAACAATTAAATAAAATTCATTCAATGAGTGCAAATAATAGATTGATGTCTAGGTTTCCTAAATGTTACTTTGATCTGTCAAAATAGTGCACGCCTCAGCCATGCAGACGCGTGCATTAAAAATACACCTGCGTGTAATACACGCCAGTGTATTTGATGTGCGGCGTGCGCCATTTTGACAAATCGAAGTGACATTTAGAAAACTCAAACATCCATCTATTAGTTGTACTCACTGAATGAATTTTATCTAATTGTTAAAAATTGTGAAAAATAAAAGAGCAGATTTTTTGCCAACTGTGTAGGGCAACTCTGTTGCGAGATTGATTCTTTCCGTTTCAGTTTTTTGTCTATTTCGACCTTTTGTCCCTTTCATCTTTTTGATCTTATTGATATTTTTTTTCGACGTTTTGTCCCGTTCGACGTTTTGTCCCGTTCGACGTTTTGTCCTTTCGACCTTTTCGACCTTTTGTCTTTCGGCGTTTTGTCTTTCGACCTTTTGCCCTTTCGACCTTTTGTCCTTTCGACCTTTTGTCCCTAACCCGCGCACTCATAACGATTGATGAAAGGGCGGGGCTAATGGGATTACATCATTAGATTCAAGAAAGCTGGTTTTCGGCGCGCGCGAGCCGTTTTGATCGGGATTCCGCAAAGAGCGGACCAATTCTGAGTTTAGTTATGAGCTGTCAGTTACGGTCTGTTCGAATATTAGATAACGGAGTAGGGGGTGGAGGTCTTTTGAGATATTATTAAGCGTAACAAATTATCTGCATAGAAAAAAAATTGAAATTAAAAAAATATTTATTATCTTTCAAATAGGTTAAAATATACAATACTTAATAATTTATTCTGTCGTGTATCAAACTCTACCAAAAACAAGATTTTTTTCCAGAAAACTTTATTTGTTACGCGTTACGAATACGGGTGGGGGTAATTCTTTAATTTGTTACAGATTGTTACGAAAGGGTGGGAATTTCGTAAAATCAACGTTTTTCGCGTTACGTAATATTTTAACAGACCCTTATTCAAAATGTGTATTATTGAGAAGAGTAACAACAGAAATATAACCTAAGACGCAGTTTCTTCAATTACAAAACATTATCGCTTGGTATCTGTTGGTTCGAGCGACGATCACCGATGGGAGGTTGCTGTAAATAATTGTCACCAAGGTGGCGTCTTTATCGATTTGGCAATCGTCGGCGGAAAGTGAACTTTTTGAACAATTTGTAATAAATTTTCAGCATAGCCACTGGTGGCGCGGGATCGCAGCAGTACAGCAGCACATGCTGACGAACACCTCCAATGCGACGGTTTTCAGTTGGAAATGTTACCAGCGCATTCGTACTGTTGTGTCCGCTCCGCATCGATCGCTTTGATGCATCCGCTGCGACGCGTCCGCTCTGCACGAAATGTTGTTCAAACCGTACTCCAATATAGAAAAGACAGTTGTAGTCCCACGTCAAAAAAAACATCAAAACAACATTTCAAAACTTTACTACATCAACAGTATAGATAGTGGAATATATAGATGAGCGAAGATAAATCCTCTGTCTCCAAACGAACTGTCAAACGTGTTTCCAAACGAGCATGATGTCACGATTTCAATGGAAACGTTAAGGACTGTGACGTCATATGCGCGTGTGCACGGGCAAAAAAATCGACTCAGCTATGCTTTCGCTCATCTATAGATTCTACTATCTATTTATAGATTATAATCAGCAGATGCTAATTGAAATCGGTACAAATGGATCAGCTTTCACTTCCGAAAGCTTCACACTATCAAACTACTCTCACTCACGCCCATTGTTTAAAATAGATCAAATCAGGATGTATATACGGAAATAAGGGTGGACAGAATATGTTCTACCGAGTCCAGACATCCAAAGAGTGTACTAACTGTAATACAGTCCCTTCCCGATTTTGGCAACACGACCGGATTTTAATGTTGCCAAAATGGGGATGTTGCCAAAAACGGGAAAAAAATTTCATACAAAATTTCAATTTTTTTTGTTTACATGATTGAAGCTAAATACTTAGAATATGTACTACAAAGTATGCGGAGTGTGTTTAAGTAATGCACGTGCATCATAATCGTCATTTTTAGCTCATTTAGCTCAAACAAAATTGAAACAAACTCAAGAATTGTAATCAAACGTTAATGTAACTAATTAGGCAGTTTCATAATACAAATTTAATAATAAATAATATTTGAAATTAACAATAGCGTCGGCCATGTCCTTACAAAAAATTGTAGTGATAAAAAACGTTTATATAGTAGTCCATTGAAGTGCTGACTTCAATCTGACATCTCATATAAATTTTAGTCCACCGAAAATGCTTGTTTTTATCATAATTCACTATATAAATCAAATAGCCATCCGACGGATACAAGATGACTAAATGTGCTACAAATTTCGGATTCTTATATAGGGGGAATGACGGCTTTGGCAGGTTTTGTTCTGTTATTGTCAGGGGGGTTTTCTATAACTAATTATGCTCAAATTTGGCCTAAACATTCTTTGCACATCAAAGAATATTGTGGCCAAATTTCATAAAATTTGGTCAACAAAAACCCCCCTGACAATAATAGAATAAAACCTGCCAAAGCCGTCATTTCCCCTAATGGATTTTGATAGAGGCAAACTTTCTTGTGGTCGGTATGATTGAGAGTAAAGTTCTGTGCACTATTTTTGCTTACATCATGGAAAAAAAAGAACGCAAGGCATAATACGTTCCATTGTTTTAGTAAATGGTAACGGAAATCTGCATTCTGCACATTGGTCAAGCGTAGAGCGAGTATGGGTTAACTACACTCGACTCACTAAAACCAAATCCCTTTGCACTAGTCGGTCTCCTAGCACTCAACCCAGGAATATTTCAGGCGGCAATGATTGATCCATGAGCACTATGTGCACCTCGCACTTCGAGTGATAGTTTGGCCGAGTGGAAGCTGGTGGACCATTTGCGGCATGCCACCTCTGACACTCGATAGCAGTCAACCTACTGGTGCTCGCTGCAGGTCATCGCCCTCCAGTTCTCCATGCACTACTTTCAGTATTATAACTTTGAAAAGATGGAAGAATTCTACATCATATACTGAAGAGGGAAGCAAAGCAGAGCGGACTAGTGATTAATACGTTGAAGACGAAGTAGGCTCAAGAGAAGACAACGGCTATTCGACAAAATCAAGGTGGTTGAAGAATTCGTGTACTTGGGCTCACTTGACCTCCGATAACGATATCAGCAAACTAATTCGGAGACGCAGCGTGGCAGGAAAGCGTAAGTACGAGATCTGTACTATGCTTGTGGAGGATAAACGCGCACTTGGTTCTCTACAACGATCCGACAGGCACAAGAAGGCGAGGTGTGCAGCGATCAAGGTGGATCGATCAGGTGGAAGACGATTTACGAACCCTCCGTAGAATGCGTGACTGGTAACGTACAGCAGTGGACGGAGACGACTGTTATGTACCGTAGAGGCCACTCCGGCCTTAGGCTGAATAAATAATAATAAAATCACATGGGACGCATCACTCGCCTATCGAAGCAGCTAGACTTACACCAGCGATCTCATGGGAACTTCTCAGGAGCCACTTCTGATACTTCGCCATCACAAACAGAACACTCGAGAGCAGAAATTGGAAGTGTGAGTGAGTCTTGTGAGCATTGATCTATTGCAATCTATGCTACATCCATAGCCAATTAGTGAACTGCCTCACTCAGATGTATACCAAATAACGAGTAAGAGCGATCGTTGCTGTGATAAACAATGAGCAACACCGTCTAACAAGCCAAGCCGTGGTGAAGTATCCATGTAAGCAACGATAAAATAGTCGAGAGAAAGTATCGACGCCTCCCATTCAGTGTACTAGAGTTCCAGACTCATAGAGGTCTTCATTTTTAGAATGCTTGAATGGCTTCTGCTATCAGCGCACCGGAACGACGCTCATTGTTGTGTTACCAAGTGATTCGCTATACTCAATAGGCTTCCATTGGTGAGTGTTAAAGACCATTAAACGGTAAATCATCTAACTCCAATTTCAAAGATCTTAGGAAGCTCATAACTTGTCCCGCGGAAGAGCATCAAGTTGGCTAAGATTAACCCGATTTTTTCTCATGATCTGATTTTGTTCAATGCCTGCTTGAGAGCCTTACGATTACATGTTACCAAACTCTTACCATTACAAGCAGTATCGGTTGCATTGTAATGTAAACGGCGGGCTTCGCTTAATAGATGTTGTACTATATACAACGGTGTGAGTCAGCTTATCGACGACGAAATCAGTGAGATGCCAAAAAATACGACATTCTACGGTGGGCTGGTTAGATTAGGGTAGTGTGAATAGGGACATGGAAAACGTGAATAAAAAGAGCAGAAAAGTTTCAATAAACATTATTTGCAATGAGCGGTAATACGAGTGGTGGTTCATTAATTCAGTGGAAGTGCCCACTCTTCGTACAGAGCCCATAATACGCATATAAACCCTAATGACATTCACTTTCGGTTTTGATTATCCTATTAGATATTAATAAAAAGGTTTTAGCTCTAAAAAGTAATAAAAAAAATGTGTTCGATGTTGTTGCCAAAATCGGGAAGAAAATGTTGCCAAAAACGGGTGTTGCCAAAATCGGGAGTAGACAAAAACGGGTGTTGCAAAAATCGGGATGGGACTGTATTCATAAATGGTACCTCATTGACCCAGCTGCAATGCTATCGAATTAAACCTCTACATGTCCACTAGATAGTCACGCAATCGCAACCGTAAATGCACAGTTGACCTGTTGTGCAAATCAAAGCGAATAAATAAATAACACAAGATGAATGAATGGATCAATCAAGGTACCTCATTTTGCACTCACCGCATCGAAACAACGGCGACACTGTATACGCATATTTCTATTCGTGTTGTTTTGACAGAACATGTCTACGATTACTCGATCTGTTCGTTTCATAGCGGCAGTTTTTGCTTATTGATTGATCCATTAGACAATGACAGCGATGAGCAAGACACATCCACAAATCATCCCGACCCCAGGCCTCGCCCATCCACCCCAAAATCCCAATCTCTCGAAAAACGGTCGCCGAAAACAGCTGGAAATGTAGTATTTTCATGGACAAGGACTTCAACAAGGACTTTAATATGGGGCACACACTTGGCACGGCAAATGCTGGGTAAAGCGTACCATTGGTACTTCGCGTACCTGAAGGAATAAAATAGACCCCATCTCGCGGTCCTTAGCCTCTTACCCAGCAACTCCTATCCCTACCTCCCCGCGGTGCTGGCCGGGATACGAGCAACCTTAGGGAAGATCGGGTAACCAACCCCGGTGGGAACTATGGTCGTATGCTGACAGGGAAGGGGGGGGGTTTGTCTTACTGAGCGTCTGTTCTCCATGTCAGGGTCGACTCACAACAGCGTCTGTTCTCCATGTTAGGGGCGGCTGATCATCGTCCGAGTGCCAGCGAAGGACTCTAACTGAAACTGTGCACCA
This sequence comes from Armigeres subalbatus, assembly GCF_024139115.2. Classification (NCBI taxonomy): domain Eukaryota; kingdom Metazoa; phylum Arthropoda; class Insecta; order Diptera; family Culicidae; genus Armigeres; species Armigeres subalbatus. The sequence continues at coordinate 47,317,180 of NC_085141.1, read as the reverse complement.
CGGTCCACCGGGAATAAGGAGGAAAGGGAATTTAGGGGGTTTGGTGTCAGGCCCTGCAAGCCAGCCTTTAAAAAACATACGCAACGAACAATCAACAAGAGAGTACGGACCGGAACCATCGGCGAAGACCACTGCGACGAAAAGGTACTAGCGGTTGGAAACTTGGTTCGTGGAACTACAAATCTCTCAACTTCATCGGGAGCACACGCATACTCGCCGATGTGCTCAAGGACCGTGGATTCGGCATCGTAGCGCTGCAGGAGGTTTGTTGGAAGGGATCAATGGTGCGAACGTTTAGAGTAGGGTGGTCTAACCGGTAGTACCGAAACCGGTAATACCGGTATTACCGGCCAATTTTGAGTACCGAATATACCGGTATTAGTGACGGAAAATACCGGTATTTTCGGTATTTAAAATTTTTCAATATAAAAAATCTTGAATAGTTAGAACCCAAAATGCATCAGCTAAAAACTGCAAAATTTTTGTTTGTTTGGAGTTTGCTAGCTGCAAACTGCAAAAACTTACAACAATTGAATGCGCGCATGGATGAAGCTTTGCACAAGTAAGCATCATTGAAGACGTCCACGCTACAGCAAAATTCGGTCATCATCGTACTCTTCATTTTCTTAGGCATCCGTCAAATTGCCAATGACTTTTTTCTTCAATAAACATTGTTTACATTATCGAGAATAGACGAAATTGTGAAAAAATCGGTTGGAAGACGGCTGAGTTATTAGTTCATACTTCCTGGCCACTTTTCGTGACAGTCTCAAATTTGATTCTGCGGAATGACCCCCCTATGTTTTCCCGAAGGACATATCCTACGTCAAAAAGTAGGTGTTGTAGCAGTTGTCTAACGTAGAACACTTGTGAAAATGATTTGCTGCAAAAATATGTGCCATCTGAATTCGCTGATACCAAAACAGGACATGCTAGAATAGCATGTTATCCATGCTCAAGCAGTTCTATGTGTTGAGAGGTTCGTTGAAAACTCTGAACGATTTGGAACTTCAATCCAAATTCAACTTCACTGATGACGATGTTGACGATGACGAGATAGCTGAAGCAATTCAAGCCCTCGAACTTGTTCAGCTGCTGTGAAACTGCTCTGCCGTGAAGCCGACGTGGCGCTCCAATTTATGTTGGAGCAACTTTCAAACCAAGCCACAGAAATGGCCGTCAACTGATTCTATGTTCACAAAGAACTAATCCAAGGGAGACGATGAGAATACGTCGATATTTTTGCTTTTTCGAATAATGCTGCCGTAAAGCAATTGATCAGAAACAATTTGGGCATTTTCTTCAAGACATCCAGAGCTACTTTGATTAAGCAAGCAGACAAGATCTTGAAACAACTAAATTATTCCTGATGCCACGTTGGAACTGAGACAACGACCATACCTGACGATAGGTACGAATAAGATATCTCTATGATTGATTTTACTGGTTTATCAGTTTAAGAACAACTCGTGATCAGACAGCAGAGCAAAACACTTGCGTTGACGGTGGCCACTACGTTGACGCCAGGATTCTTGCAAGCAATCCGTGAAGAATTCTCCTGCTATGATTGAGGACAAGCCTCTCGGAATCAAAAAACTAAATACAGTCGCATTTTCAAGGGCAAACCACCATTCAAACTTATTATTACAGCTTTGCTTGACAGGTTTGTGTGGCTTCCGTCTTGAATGGGGCTCTCTTGAAAACGCGAGTGTATTTAGTTTTGGATTCCGGGAGGCTTGTCCTTAAGGGTGCTTGACAACTCGTCTAACTTCAGCTAATGCGGATTGAGAAATGAATCACACAGTATGTTATGTCTACTTGAATTTCCCAACAAGCAATGACTTTCACGTTTAAAGTTTGTCAAAAAATATTGTTTTTCACCCCAAAGTCAAAATAAAAAGGTTTTTTTTTAACATTTCTGATTTTTTTTTACAAATACCGGTATTTTACCGGTACTACCGGTATTGACTCCACCAAATACCGAAAACCGGCATTTGTCAAAAATGGCCAATACCGACCACCCTAGTTTAGAGGTAATCATACCATCTACCAGAGCTGCGACCGCGTAGAGCTATGGAAAATTATGGACGAGAACAGCTTCCCTGGGAAGCTTACCAGACTGATCAAAGCAACGGTGGATGGTGTGCAAAACTGTGTGAAGATTTCGGGCGAACACTCCAGTTCGTTCGAATCGCGCCGGGGACTAAGACAAGGTGATGGACTTTCGTGCCTGTTATTCAACATTGCGCTAGAAGGTGTCATGCGGAGAGCTGGGTGCAACAGCCGGGGTACGATTTTCAACAGATCCAGTCAATTTATTTGCTTCGCGGATGACATGGACATTGTCGGCCGAACATTTGCAAAGGTGGCAGAACTGTACACCCGCCTGAAACGTGAAGCAACAAAAGTTGGACTGGTGGTGAATGCGTCAAAGACAAAGTACATGCTTGTGGGCGGAACCGAGCGCGACAGGGCCCGCCTGGGAAGCAGTGTTACGATAGACGGGGATACCTTCGAGGTGGTCGAGGAATTCGTCTACCTCGGATCCTTGGTGTTCGCTTCCGATCCGGCAGGTTCGAGACGGCGTGGAGCGCAGCGAGCGAGATGGGCAGACCAGGTGCAAAACGACTTGGCGAGCGTGGGGCGTATCCGAGGTTGGAGAGATGCGGCCTCGAACCGTGCATTGTGGCGTCAAATTGTTGATTCAGTGTTATCTGTTTAGATGTTAACTAAATAAATGAAAATGAACACTTGTGGTATTCGTACCATGGTACAAGGCGACAAGAAAATAATTTCAAGGCTATCTTTAATGAAGACAATTATTGATATGGCACTCATTTCAAGATTTTTGTACCATGGTACGAATATCACAAGTGTGTCCCCCATATAAAGTAAGTGAGCAAAACTGGGGGTCAGGGCGATTCCTGGATGTCCCACCTTATGATCGGCACTACGAAATATTGAAGTGATTATGTGTAGAAGCAAAATTAATAAATACCTGAACCTTAATGAAAAATTACACATTAGGGGAGATCCATTAATTACGTAACGCAAAAAATGGCAATTTCCAAACCACCTCCCACACTTTGTCACACTTTTTGTATGAACCACCTGAAATTTTTATATGGATTGTCACATTTAGGGTAACCCTCCCCCCTCTGAACGTTACGTAATTTATAGATGCTCCCTTATGCGTATTCATGTTTATAAGCAGTTTACAATAAATCCATGAATAAATGAACTGAGTCTCACCTGGAATACCATGTTGGTTAAAGGTATTCGTATTTTTAAAAGTAGAGGGTTATATTAAAGATACGACCGCAAATTGAACGTAAAATTACATATATGGCCAGATCGGACTATGGGCTCGGAAATTATGGCCAAAATTGAAAAATTGCGTAAAAAATGTCACTTATTTTTAAGCCACTTATCCTTAACCGATTTACTCGCAACAAGTTGCATTCGACGCAGAAACTAGAATGAACTTAACAATATGTCCAGAAAAGCAAGAAACAATTTGTAGTTTTCAAACATCATAATATCTTCTTCCCAAAATAAATTGACTACAGCACCATAGTGTAACAAAATGCATTGTTCAATCACAATTGGCAGGTAAAATACGAACCTAAGTCTCAAATAATTGTACATTGTTCTGAGAATAATTTTCTGTATAAAATTTGTTTTGCACAAAACAAAAAATCATAACTCAACTCCAGCCTAATTGTCCAGCAAAATTCTAAACATATAATTCCCGCTTCTTTCTCAAAAGCCAACCCACAGAAGCTGCGTGATTGTCGTGCTTCCTTCCCTGTCGTCGTCGTCGTCGTCTGCGATGTTCTTCTGTGCAATGCAGATCGCGAAAATTAACCATACACATTGGTTCACCTTTTTCTCACGATTCCGTCCCGCACATCCAACGAAATGCATGCAATATGACTCCTGAATAATGCAGCATACCGAAACCAGATGAAGAACCACCATGGAACCATACGAGCTGCCAGCGATTGGAGCGGTATGCGAGAGGAAAGACAGTGCAGTGGGGGACCACCACCGTTCCGAATCGCTGAGCGAGGATCATCCATCGTCGATCGTTTTCTTCGTCAACCCCGCGCAATGCCGCAGTCGTCGTCGTCGCTGTCGGAAGCCAGTCACAGAAGCCCCTTTTCGGTAAGCGTCGTCGTCGTCGTCTTTGTCTCTCGGTATTCTTGCGGTCGCGCCCAGGAAAATTGCTATACGGGGTACATATAATTTCCAAGTTCAAAGAGTAATACACATTATGATTTGCTGAGGTTCTGGCTCAGCAGCAAATGCCTCATATATTCTCGCAGAACGAAAACAAAACGTCTTCGAATCATTCGACGAAAAAATATGTTTCTGGTTCGGTTTAAGTCCATTGAGAAGTCAAAGGGCAGAAATTTCGGCATCAAAAAATGGGACGCGAGAGCTTTAAATCTCCAATAGGATAAGTCGAAAGATATGCCCCAACTAACATTGCAACGGTGGTAAATCCATACTTCTCCATATTTTTTGTTAGACAAAGATGTCTCTAGATGCAGCGATGCCAGCTATGCAGATAACTTGATCATTCCACCCTTTTTTCGTAGAAGAATAAGTGATCTAATTTTTGGTTAAATATCTTGGCTGACCTTTTGCAAATTGAATATCTTTCGGATGCTTTATTTGCCCAATCGTCACACGTGCTTTACTGATCATCCTCAAATCCTGAAACTATATATTCACATGTGACGATTGGGCAAATAAAGATCCGAAAATTCAGTTTGCAAAAAAGGGCCTACCGCGGTTGGTACTCGGAGGTTCACGCATGCTCCGACGCAGCAAAGCTAGAATAATAAAACCCAGATCAATCCACCTAGCGTTGGTGGTGCCTTTCTCGCGCATTAAAAATATAAGAAAAACACATAAGAGAGGTCGAAATAGCACTTTAGGGGGATAGATTTTACTTTTTCCATAAATTCATATGCATTTGCGGTCATTAACGGGCTTGGTGGTCATATGGCTACTGCTTCTGCCTCATAAGCAGGAGGTCGTGGGTTCAATCCCAGGCCCGTTCCATTCCTCCTACTTTGTATCTTTTCATATATTTCTCATGTTCTAGCAATCGCTAGAACTGGAAATGGTCTATCATACCGTTTCTATCTTCTATCCCTATACTTACAACTTGATTAATTCTAGCAAATTACTGTTAGAATTCGAAATGAGCGAAAAAAGCTCGTTTCGACATCCAATTAGAATATATATCACCCTTTTCATTACTATCACATTGGCAACCCGTTAACCAAGACGAACCTCTGCCATAAAACCTAACCCCCAGAATCCAATAAAATTCCGCAGGAACTCGTGGCGAGTGCAGAGGTGTTCTCGGCTTGCAGTGGGCGAGTAACTGCATCATCAATTCCTTCCCATCCCCGATGACCGTGAGGACGTGGCCAGCGCCGTTATCGACCATCCAAAATACTAGAGCTCTCGGACTGTGCACATTGAGGTTGGAAAGCAAATCCCATGCTTCCATCCATTGGTTCCCTGTGCAATTGCGATTGTTCTGGTCGATCACGGAGTAGCAACTACGAAATGCACGGTCATCATGCTCATGCTCATGCTCATGTTCAAATTCATATGCATTTGCGGTCATTTTTGTCAAAATTTGCTGCAATTTTTGAAAAAAAAATAAATTTCGTTTTTGAAAAAAAAAATTACAAGGGGGGACCCTTGGCAGAAAATCAATGTTTATTCAATAACTTTGGAACGCAATTACCGATCGGGCCAATTTTCAATAGGAAACAACTAGACCGCAATCCGCATCGACTGCAACTTGTTGCGAGCAAATCGAATAATGCTAAGTACAAAAAAGTGTGTCTCACATTTTTGTACACACACATACACATACATACACACATACAGACATCACCTCAATTCGTCGAGCTGAGTCGATTGGTATATAACACTATGTGTCTCCGAGCCTTCTATCAAAAGTTCGGTTTTGGAGTGATCCTATAGCCTTTACGTATACTTTGTATTCGAGAAAGGCAAAAATGATAGTTGTGCGTGGCTTCTGTTTTTAATGGGGTGCCCTTGAAAACGCGAGTGCATTTAGTTTTGGATTCCGGGAGGCTTGTCCTTAAGTACGACGAAAACCAAAACTGTGGTCGATCTCACTATCATATTAAGGTTTATGACACAAATCTCATTAAATAGTTGATAAAAACTGTTTAAATTTTATATATTTAATACTGACCATTTAAGTAATTATAATATTTAAAATGATTTACTCAAAATTGGTTAAAAATTAAAAAAGGTTAAAATTTCTATTACAAGTTACCTTTTGAAGATTAAACATGTTCCCAAGAATAATACAAACAATTTTTTATTTCTGATCAGTTGCCATCAAGTTTATGTATTAATTTCTAGATCTGTTATATTTAGACATACTAAAAAAAAATTGGCATCGAGGAAGACCGCACTTATTAAGTGTGCGCCAATATGTGATCTGCTGTTATGTTTTCAACCGTCAAGGCTCTTTCCAGGGAGTAAGGAGAAGAGTGTGACTCATACATCGACGGGCAAGCGAGAGACGATGGTTTTACGGTGATCATCGCATGTTCGGTACTCCCGGGTAGTTAAATTGCTTCACGGTATACTCCAATAATGCTATTTTTTTCGTCTCCAATATTGAATGCTGCCTCTGCTGCCGCCGATTCTGGAGAAGTTCTGATGGGGTGTCGTGCCAGATATGTATACCCATTGCGCGCTCCGTCGTCTGTTGGACATGGCTGCCAGTCGTCAGCCGCAGCCATCCCGTCCGTAAAGGGGTGGTTCAGGTCACGATCGTCCCGGCTGCAGCCTTCATTTTGCCAAAGCATTTCGATGTAATTATAATGACAGTTGTGTCTGAGCCTTGGACGGTGGGATGAGAAAATACGCTGCTGATTTTATGGACTTTGACGTATACGTACCGGCGGGAGCAGATATATGTTGCTGTTTGCGCGTTTTTCTCTCTTGCAAAATCGAAAATTTCAACCTAATGATAAAGGGCGGTAGTTCTGAGAAATTTGCCATTCAGCGATGACTAACAAAAGTCGTAAACTTCATCGATGGGACGTAAAATATGTATCATAAACAATCAACCAACGGTCATCACACGACCTGTTTACGAACTTATTGAACCGTCAGAAGGTTTGATTAAAACCGCCAACCGTTTATTTTAATTTGAGTGGTTCAGCATCAAAACCGAAGTTGTGTTCCGTAAATGACATTTCAAATACGCTGGGTTGAAATGTCAATAATTGTGTGACACTCTCATGTTCCATGCTTTAAATTTGTTAGACAAAAGATCTGTGAGATAAAAAAATAATACATTCACTAATAGGAAGATTATCTTATTATTGCCGTTTTTCATATACGAAGCTTTATAAGTTTCCGTCCCCATCTTTCAATTCTAATGTAACCACACGACGATATTCACACCCAATCACTGAAACTCTGTCCAAATGAAGATAGTCAGGCATGCAATAGCAAAAACTAAATGTTATCGTCCAAAGCACATTGTTTGATAAGCAAAGCACCCACAACCACCTTGTTAAAAAAGGCCTAGCAAGCAGTATCCGAAGATGATTAGAAGGCTGCTACTGCACACAACTTCCGTAGACAAAGCTCCACAGCGAGTGGGGAAAACAAAAAAGATTGAAGTCCCCATTTAATTATAAGCCCTCCAACTGGCCGGGTTAGAGAGGGAGAAGCGAGCGATAAATTATTGATTTCTTCCACTGGTAGGCTGCACTCTGGCAGATCGAACAAGGCTAATAGCAGAATGGAAACGAGATGTTGCAGAAAAAACTTCTAGGAACACGATTATCGTTAATTGAATCATGATATATTGGGAGAAATGATCAACGATCAGAATGCTGTGGACACTGAAGGTACGTAGTTGGTTCATGGGCAAAGTTGAATTATTAACTAACCTAAATTTAAATTCAAGAGCCCCGCCAGGCATGGAAGGATAAGTGGCATCCCATATGGTCTAGTGGCTAGGATATCTGGCTTTCACCCAGAAGGCCCGGGTTCGATTCCCGGTATGGGAAAGTTTTTTTGAGTTGTTAACATTAAAGTTAATCACTGTTGTAGTTGCTTTTTTCAATGTATTTGTTTGAATTGAATAAATACTACTAGTGATGGAACAATCGAGTTTAGAAATGATTTGCATACACTATTTTTTTGCAATAACGGAATAGAATTTTCAAATTAGTGGATATGCAGTTAGTATGTAGGGAAGACCGGGGCTGGTTGGCCCAGTTGCTTTTGTGAAAATGCTTTACGGCACATTTAAGGCTCATTATAGTGATTTTAGTGGATTATTAGGTCATCCATGTACGGATGTATTTTTGTGTTACCGTTTGTACAGGGCCACGTTTTTTTTGCTATTTTGGCGCTAGTGAGTTAATTTATGTTATGGTAAAGTCATATTTGTAACAGGAATCAATATTCGTCTAATTTTCAACATCGTGGTACGCCGGGAAGGGTATTCAAAATCCTACAAAATGGTATAAATGATTCCAGGGTAACCTCACTTTTGTGGTTGTAAGTTGTGATTGTTCTCGAAAACATCCAGTGGGGTAGGTTTGCCAAAATTTTGTGTGGACTGACTAAAAGTAGCATTGAAGGGAGAAAAAATTACATCAAACGTAAGTATACTCTGGTGAAGGAAAACAAAGTACACTGAACCCTCTTTTTATGGTATTTTTATATACGGCACTTCGTTTTACGGCCTCATTTTTACGGCAGAAGACGTAAAAAGAATTTTAAGCATATTTGACATCTAAAAGTAGATGAGCATGAGCATGAGCATGAGCATTATGACCGCACAATTCGTAGTTGCTACTCCGTGATTGACTAGAACTTGAGAAATTGTACAGAGAACACAATAAATGGGGCTTGGGACTAGCTACCCATTCTCAATGTACACGTTTCGGGAGCTCAAATATCTAAAGTCAATAACGGCGCCGACCACGTCCTTACGGTCATATAGGAAGGGGATGATTGTTAGTCCGACTCTCGTTGCTACTAGAGACCGAGAACACCTCTGCATCTCCACGATTGTCTTGGGATAGGATATCGTTTTAGTTACAAAGGATAATTTATCTGGATTCACTTCGGTAAGTGATGCGATCTATGGGATGGGAAATAACACTCTCGCTGTCTGAAACTTTCACTTTCTGATTCATTTACTCACCCGCGCAAATCAGAGCAAAATTACGGCGACCGGCCGATCGTTTTGCCTTCCGCACAAAGCAAAACTAAACTTCGACGACCGGCCAATCCGCTGACTGGAGAAACACGACCGGACAAGAAACAAACTTTCACTTTCTGATTTATCTACTCACCCACACAAAGCAAAACGAAACTTTGACGACCGGTCGATCCGCTGACTCGAAACAAGAGCCAACACGCACTGAACTAATTAACTTTACTACCGGCCGCGCAATGCAAAACACAAAATTTCGGCAAATCGCGCGATCGTACGGCCGTCCGAAACAAGAGCCAACACGCACTGATCTAATTAACTTTACTACCGGCCGCGGAATGCAAATCACAAAATTTCGGCAAATCGCGCGATCGTTCGGCCGTCCGAAACAAGAGCCAACACGCACTGAACTAATTAACTTTACTACCGGCCGCGCAATGCAAAACACAAAATTTCGGCAAATCGCGCGATCGTACGGCCGTCCGAAACAAGAGCCAACACGCACTGAACTCATATTTGACATCTAAAAGTAAATATATAAAAAGGCACTCTTAGAAATTGAATGAACTAAGAAGTTCTTGTGCATCTTCAACAATTGTTCTCTTCCACGTCATCCAAGAATTTCCTGGAGTCTACACGCGTAACGAAGGTGTTTATTTCTACTCGCGCAATTTGAGGTCTATTATTCCTTTTTTTAATGATTCATGTTCTTTTAAGGCTCAAGGAAAATTAGGCGAAGAAAAAAGCTTTCTGAATGATTCATTACCGGCGGTGTGTCGTCTGTCTCTTTCCGTTATTTGGAAAATTGTTATTGTGTTAGTGCAACACCGGGCAATATCACAAACACTCATTAAAAAAAATACGAATTTATGTAGTGGTGTGTTGCCAACCTTTTTTTTCCTAAATCCGTAGAATTTAATTGGATACGCCTTCATTAACCGTTTTCGGTCATACAAGAACTTCCTGGAGTATATGCCTCAAGGTCTACACGCGTAACTAAAGGGCTGTTATCTTTTTTTAAATGGTTGATGCCCTTTCTAATCCATAGAATCAAACTGGATATGACTTCAGTAACTTCCGTTTCAGGTCAATCATACTTCAGAAGTAATTAAAATTGAATTTTATACATTAATGTTACATAAAACTTCAGCCTGGATTTATATTCTTATATTTGGTGTCAAAAACGTTAAAATAGTTGAAATATTCACCAAAATATTGTTTAATTTAAATAGATTAGCAAAAAATAATGGTTTTAAGGGTTTACTAAATCTTGAATATCTCAACGCCGTTATAATATATTTTCGATCTGTTTTCACGAAAACTTTCCTTATAAAAAATATTTTTTTAATAATGGTTGACAATGTACGAGAAAAAATTATTTTACGGACACGAGGTAAATTTCTACGAAAATTGATTGTTGATTTTTTTGTTATTGAATTGGTTCTAGACAATTATGTTATCAATCATTTAGTAATTTGCGTTCGATCATTTAGTAGTTTGTCAATAACTGATTCCAGAAGCTGAATTTCAAAATGTGTTGTATGGTGGACTTCTAGTGCGAAGGTTTTTCTAAAACTCTTTCTAAAGGTTCGCTGTGAGAATTCAACTAATAACGGAGTTATAGCACTAGTTACAGTAACTAAAACTAAATGATCGGAATTTTGTTATCATTTAGTCCAAGTTACTGAAACTGTATCTATAACTCCGTTACTACTGAAATTGTAACAACGAACCGTTAGGAAGAGTTGTAGAAAAACCTTCGCACTAGAAGTCTGCCATTCAACACATTTTGAAATACAGCTTTTGAAATGAATTGTTGACAAACTACTAAATGATCGAAAGCAAATTACTAAATGATTGATACCATCCCTGGTTCTAGAGGCCATATATTAGCATAATGCCAACTGAATTACCATGTAGAATACTCATTATGGTCCATAGAAAAATCAAAAATATTTAACGATTAAAAAGTGATTAAAATGTGGCGAATATAGCCAACACATAAAAAATAATGAAAAATAAACAGCGCGTAAAACCTGACATGCGAAAATTTACGCCATTCTACGCTGAAATGCTCCTCTTGCTAACAAGATTGCTTACAACTTGTATGCAATATTGACGATTCACGTCGAATATTGTATACTTTTAGGCTATATCCCGTATGAAATTACGCTAATAATGGTGTTCCATTCATTTATGTGCATGATTTTTAGCGTAAATTTCAGTGGATTTTTCTATCTGTGAATATATGACAATTAGTGCAAATAAACAGTTTTTTTTTAAATCGCTCTGTCGGAACCTCTAAACTAATTTTTAGAATTTTGAGTTGTTCTGCAGAAATGCTCCAGATGCGATTTTCTTTCATATACAGGGTGTTCAATAAGTTCGAATACACTTTCAAAAAATGTTTACAAATTGAGATAAAATTATTTCTTTTTCCGGTTGCATTTCATTGGAAGTATTGTTTATAAAGAACATTTGTAACATTTCTTTTGAAATGACCTCAATTTTGTACTTCTTCACGAGCTTCAAACGTTTCTAAAACCCATCGCAAGCGGCACGCACGGTCTGCATGGGCATTTCGTTCCAGATTTTGAGAATTACGTTTTGAACTGGTCCAAGTTACTGACCTTGTATTCGTACAGCTTTAACATAATAAAGGACCAAACAAAAAAGCTAAGAGGGTTCAAATCCGGGAAGCTGGGTGGTCGCAATCCTTTGACCAAAAAGTCGATGAAATTGTCCCCATATTAGGCTAAAATCGCAATTTTCGTGTATAAAGGGTTATCGTCCTATTGAAATACGTAGGGCTCATCTCCGTCTTATCACCAGGCCACTACTGGGGGGATCCATCGTCCACAAAACCTCAGTTTTGAAGTACGCCGCAATGATTTTGAACTTCAAAAACGGCTATTTATGATGCCCCAATCCATTTTCAACGCGCGTAATACACAAACAACAAGTGACAGAATGTCAACACCACACACATCCGATAGCTTATATATACCACTAACGCTAACACCAATACTAATACAGAATATGTACATTGGGCTTACAAACACAATGATCAAACATTTGTATTCGAACTTATTGAACACCCTGTAAGGCTTGAGCACCATGACTTTTCAAACATAGTGTTTTTTTGGGACACCCTAGTCTACACGCGTATCCGAAGAGACGATATCTCTTTTGAAAAATGCTTCATGCTCTATTTGATGTATTAAACCAAATTGGATACGCCTTCGGATTGGAAATTGTCTCGACTTCCCTGGGCATAAAAGTATCATCGTTTTGTATTACCAGTTTTGTGGCTGGTTTTGTCAAATACTTTTTTTTATATTTTAATGTAATAAACTAAACATATCAGATCACTATGAGTTTGAGTTATTTCCACTTGCTTATTGTAGAATATTTTATTGTCCAGATGATTCGCTGATTTTCACAAAATTCTTTAGTTATTTTGATTTGTGTGTTCGTATGCATTAAAATATTTCCTAGAATGATATTTGTCGGAATGGGACACTGGACGGTGCACTTAAAAAAAACAACCTTTTCTTTAATATGTCCACTATAATATGCAAGGATCTTGATATAGTTTTCTAAGTTATTTATTGATTTGCTCTACTATATATTGGAACTTCATTTAAATATAGGGGATATTGACCAAATTCAGACATTACCCAGCTCCCTGTTAATTAGCTAAGGCCGAGGCTAAGGCCTTATTTTATTATTCAAGTGATTTGCTAAAATTAGCACAATTCACAAAATGCTCTCGAGCTTTAATTGATGTTTTTGTGCATTAAAAGAATTTCAATGTATAGGGGGTATTAGACAAAATGAGACACTGGACGATACACTCTAAAAAAGAAAAAAAAAACCTCTCTTTAATATGTCCACTAAGTAAGCAAGGATGCTAATATAATTTTCATAGTTATTAATTGATTTGCTCTATCTGATTTCAAAATTTCATTCAACTATAGGGGATATTTGGCAAAATCAGACACTATCCAACCCCCTAGGAAAAGTCGCATTTCTTTGTCCAGATAATTCGCCGATTTTCACAAAATTTTCTCGAGCTTTTAATTAGTGTGTTCTGATAAATTGAAAAATAAAGGTTCAACGTAAAAGGGATATTGGACAAAATGAGACACTGAAGGGACCCTGCAAAAAAGGAATAGCCTTTTGATATGCCTACAATAGGATCTTAGTACATTTTCCTAAAATGAAAATTGATTTGATGTTATACTTTTGAAAATATTTTTGAATTATAGGGGGCATCAGACAAAAACAGACACTAAACAGATTCCCAGTGAATTGTCCGAGGATAACACTATTTCATCGTCCTGAATTCCATAACTGACAGTAACTCATTTGATGATCTCCTCGAATCTTAAATGTGTATCATCTGAAGCATTTTATAGGGGGTATTAGACAAAATGAGACACTTATCCGTGTTCAAAAATATATGGGAGGCCTATTATGATATTTCCATAACACAAGTCAAGGTTTTCCCTGTCTTTTCGATTGATGTGAACATATGTATTAGCAAAATCCTCTATTTGTAGGGGAAATTGGACAAAATAGGACACTTCCAGTATTCTAACGGCAAAGGGGTCGGCACCATCAGATTCTTTGGATTTTTGGGATTTTTTAAATGTTTTCTCCAGATATGTGCATACCGTGGTTGAATTGCGTCCGTTTCTTGGCTCGAATTTGCACACTGTGCAGTGTGGGGAGGTAATGCCAAGAAGAAGAAGAAGAAGAAAAAAAGAATAAGAAGAAGAAGAAGAAGAAGGAGGATACGCCTTCAATAGCTGTTCCTTTCCAGGACATCCAATAATTAACTGTAGTTTACTTCTTATCTCTTTTTTTGAAATGGTTCGCACCCTTTCTAATTCGTAGAATCAAATTAGATATACCTTTGATAATTGTTTCGTTTCAGGTCATCCAAGAAATCCCTAGAGTAAAGGTCTTAAGATCTACATGTATAATCAAAGGCTATTATGTTTTTATTAGTTCAGACCTATCTAATCCGTAAAATCAAACTGAATGTGTCTTCGGTTGAAATTGTTGATTCAGTGTTATCTGTTTAGATGTAGACTAAATAAATGAATGAATGAATGTGTCTTCGGTAACTGTTCCGTTTCAGGTCATCTAAAAACTCCCTGGAGTATAGGCCTTAAGGTCTACACGAGTATCCGAAGGGACGAAATCTCTTTTGAAAAATGATTCACGCCCTCTTTGGGGTATTGAACCAAATTAGATACGTCTTCAATAGCTGTCCTTTTCCATGTCATTTAAGATCTCCATAGAGTTTATTCTTTGAGGTCTATATGCGTAGCCAAATGGCTGTTATATCTTGTTAAAAATGGTTCATGTTATTTCTAATCCGTAGAATCGAACTTGATATCCTTAAGTAATTGTACTGTTACAAGTCATCCATGAGCTCCCTGAAGTATAGACTTTAAGATATACACCAATAACCAAAGTGCTGTTATCTTTTTTTAAATAGTTCAAGCCCTTTTTAATCCGTAGAAAAAACTGGATATGCCTTCAGTAACTGTTCCATTTGAGGTCATCCAAAAACTCGCTGAACAGTATCAGTTGAACTCTCGTTTAAATAGGACGTTTATCTAGTGCGCTCTTCAGAATAATCAACCGTTACTGAAGCATTCTTTTATTTCAATCACTACCTCTCTTTTGAGTCAGTTTTTTTTTGTTCTCGGTGAAGGTACACATAACCTATCGGATCGACAAGGATTTTTCCATTGCTCAACTGTCAAATCACCGAAAATCAGTAAAATTATTTACCGAACAGTTCTGCTGTTGAGATTTCGGTAAAATTTCACCGAATTTGGTGATTTATTTTAAGTGTGAAGTTATCGAAAATGTAAGTGTTAAGGAGCCTCGGGAGTTGTACAAGATCAGATTTCCTAATAGCAATATCACATACAGCGAAGTGGTTATAGTCAGCCAGGTAGATAACTCACGCACTAGATCAGATCCAGAGAGTCAGCCAGGAATTATATCTCAGAATTCTCAGAACTCCCCCGCGTTCTCACCACGGCGACATACAGACACTCAGCTCACATTGACAAGTACATCGCACCCTGGTGCAGTGCTCGACGATAAGAATAGGACTAACGCAGTGGCGTAGCCACTGGTTTTGGACATAAGACACGTTTTTCGACAAAGCAATCGATGATCAGAATTCTCACATTGTAAATGCTATAATTAATGCCGCGAATCAATCTATAAAAAAAATCATCCGCCAAAATTGGACAAAAATGCGTTCCTTGGTGGAATTCTTCTATATCAAAGGCTTTAAGGTCACTCCTGACGGAATCCAAGTTTCAAAGTGCTCGCGTTTTCGGGGGCACACCACTCGATACGGAAGCAACGCACAACTGTCATTTTTGTTGATTTAGTTTTGCTGCGTCGCAGCATGCGTGAGAAAATAAAAATGACAGTTGTGCGTTGCTTCCGTATCGAGTGGTGTGCCCCCGAAAACGCGAGCAATTTAAAAAAAAAACTTGGATTCCGTCAGGAGGGACCTTTAAAGACAGATATCACAGCTTAAACTTCTTCAAAAAACATCCAATATCTGTTAACGAACAGCGTTTCAAAATATGTAAATCTAAAGCTAGGGCTCATGCGATATCATAGCAAACAATCGTGGAGAAAAATGGTGGCGTCAATAAACTCTAATGTTCCCCAGAATCGAATTTGGAAACAAATTAGAAGTATTAATGGAAGACATCAAACCAATAAATTAACATCTATAAAGCATAACGACTCCATCATCTCGAATTCTATGGACATTGTTGAGCTTCTAGGGAAGCACTTCTCTAATGTTTCTTCTTCTGACAACTATTCTCCATCCTTTAAAAAACATAAATTAATTATGGAAAAAACTTCTTTCAAGACAATAGATAACACTGAACCATACAACAAACCATTCACAAAAATCGAGTTCCAATCCTCCTTGAATTCAACAAAAGGATTTGATTTGATTGATTATAAAATACTAAAGCATTTATCTCAACCTTGCATATTGTCACAAAAAGTGTTTCCCGACGAATGGATGGAGACTTTCTATTCTAATCCCTATCAAACCCGGTAAAGATCCATCACTAGCATCCAGCTATCGTCCAATATCTTTCACAAGTAGTCTGTGTAAGCTCCTCGAAAGAATTATTAACAACAGACTTTCCTGGTACATCGAATCCAATAATATCTTGTCTAATTTGAAATTCAGTTTCCGTCGCGGTCGTTCCATACAATTGATAGTCTGACTATTCTAGAATCTGACATACAACCATCTTTCTTGAGAAAACAACATACTTATGCAATGATCGTCGATTTGGAGAAAACTTACGATTTAACATGGCATAGATTAATTTTAAACACATTAAAATCAATAGGAATAGATGGCAATATGTTGAGTTTTATAATAAATTTCCTTAAAAACCGTAAATTTAGAATATTGCAAGGAAATACTTACTCGTCTTCATATGAATTAGAAAATGGAATTCCTCAGGGTGCTGTTCTTAGTGTTATCCTTTTCCTATTGGCAATATGATAAAATACTAAGCAAAATGATCCAAAATGCAAAATGTTACTCGGGGCCGTCCAGAAACCACGTGGTCATATATGGGGGGAGGGGGGGTTTGGAAAATGACCACGATAAGCCACATGGGGGGAGGGGGGGTGTTGCTCTCAAACCACGTGGTTTTTTTTACACGAAAAACTTTTGGTGAATAACAATAGCGGTGTAAAAAATTCAAATCATTAAAATTTAATGATTTAATCATTAAACGCAAAGCGCATCTAATACTAATGACACACTGGTGGTATAAGTACCACGTACAAGAATCTTGAAACCATACCAATTATTGTCTTTATCAAAGATAGTCTTGGAATAATTTTCTTGTCCTCTTGTACCATGGTACAAGTACCACAGGTGTGTCTTTAGTATTAGGGCCGATGTCCAGGTAGCGTCTTTTCAACTCAGCGTTGAAAAGACGCAGGTGTGCATCGAGAAAAACCGGTAACGCAGCGTCGGTCGTAACGCCGATGCATATCTGCGCTATTTGACCATCTTAGCCTTAGATCCTATTTCCATAAAAAAAATAAAGGAAAGAACAGGTTGCGAATTAGTCTCAAAAAGGAAAAAGGAAAAGGAAAGGAAAAATGGGAAAATATAAAAAAAATTCCGCCGCGCCACGCCACCGCCGCAGATGGTTTTTAGGATAACGCAGCCGACACTTTTGCATCAGCGGACTGCAGCTACAAATTTGAAAAATATTCATGTTTTTACAATAATCCAAGAAAAAGAAAGAAAAAGAATTTCTTGTGGATATTCAGGAAAAATCCAGTAAAAAAATTTCCTGTAAAAACTTTGACATTACTTCATATCATTCTGATAAAGTGCTGGCATTCAGAATGATTTTTGAACAATTCCCTCTGAAAAATTTTGCTTGGAAATTTTGCTACAAATTGTTAAAGAAAAAAAAACAAAACATCTCCAGTGTAAATTGCGAAAAAAAATTCCTTAAGACTCCAAAAAAAATTCCATGTGAATTCTGTCTGAAAATTCAAAACAGTCCCGTGGGAAATCCATATAATTTTCGGTGGAAAAAAAATGTTCAAATTTTCATATATTTTTTTACATTCTAATGAAATTTTCTACGACAAGTTCTTTCGAATCTTCACCAGAAATTCTTCTTTATTTCCAAAAGAAGTTTTTCGAACCTTTTAAGGAATGCACATTTTCAGTCTCCAGTTAGCTTTGCGAGAAAAGGCGTAGGGTTGCCAACCCGGAGATAACGAGTTCGATTCTCGTTCCTGTCTAAGATGTGTTCGGGTGGGAAACATTCTCGACATCCTAGCTATAGAGTATCCATCTTACTAGCTAAACAAGATATATAATCGTGCAATGGCTGGCATAAAAAAGCTTTCAATTAATAACTAAGGAAATGCTAATAGAATATACTAAGTTGAAAAGCAGACCAACTTCCAGTTCGAATATGGAGCCATAGAAGAAGAGAAAACTTCTAAATTTTTTAATAAAAACTCTTCTGAATTTCCGAAAGATATTAAACAACCAAATGCCACATGAAACACTTTGATATTTCCGTTGATATTTTGTTTTTGGATTTTTTTTTTCAAATTTGGAATTTTGAAATAAAAATTTTTCGGAATGCTTTTTTACGTTCTTTGTGAATCACATTTTTTTTAATTTTACAAGTAGGGGTAAAGACGGCTTTGGCAGGTTTTGTTCTATTATTGGCAGGGGGGTTTTTGTCGACCAAATTTTATGAAATTTGGCCACAATATTCTTTGATATGCCAATAATAGAACAAAACCCGCCAAAGCCGTCATTTCCCCTTTTTTTTTATTCGAGGCATTATTTAGAATTTCCACGGAAGAGTCTATGGATTATCTTTAAAAAATTCTTTGGATTTTCAAAAAATAAATCTTTAGAATTCTCGAGATTCTTGTTTTTTTTAATTTGTACCATAAATTCTTCCAAAATTACATCGGGAATTCATTCTTCTTCGGGAAGTCATTTTGATTTCTTTGTAGGTTCAGCTAAACATTGCTTTTAATCTTCACCATGCAAATTTTAAGGAATTTTCACATCAGAAAATCTTTAAAATTTTGATTTAATTTTTTAAGGAATTCCTTCGAAAGTACAATTTTTTCGTTATTTTCACTTGTAAAAACATCGGAATTTCCTCGGGAAATTCATTATTGGTGTTTCAGATGAACTTTTTTCGATTTTCTACAGGAAAATCTGAATTTCTTTTGGAAAACGAAAAAAATTTCCATTGCAAATTTAGAAGAATTTCCTTTGACGATTCATTAAAGTTGCCCAGGATTTTGAAAAAAAAATCTTTAGAGATTCTGTAAAAAAAAGTAAGCTGCGTTATGGAATCAACGGGGTGCATCACGCCACGCTATGCACCAATCAGAAGCTAGGTGTAGGAATGTGCTAGGTAGGCAGAATTAGGCTATAAAACTCGAGTGCCAACGTGTCTCGTCCTCTTTACTTGTTCATTAAGCAGTGTGTAGTGTAGTGGTCTTACGTTAATAAAGTGTTTCGGTATATTAAAATTAGTTTTTAAAAACGCTAAACGGTATCCAAGATCCCTAACTGGTGTCAGAAGTGGGATCCGCGAGTGAGGTGTTAAAATAGTGATTGCATCAACCGCTCCAGAAAAATCCAGCAACGGAAACAAAGGACGAACGATTGCTGTCCGCCGCACAACGCATCTTTAATTGGTCATTAATAAACTGTAAGTACAACTCAATTTCTTACACCGTTACACGCTTTTACAAACCATGCCAAACACACGCCATTCAGACGAGATTGAGCAGCTCAAGGCACTAGTGCATGAGCTTAAGAGACAGGTATTGTCTCAGCCCGACAACTCGCAACAGTCAGAGATTGACGCGTTGAGAGATGAACTAGCGGGGCTTAGGGCACAGATTGTGCCGCCTACACAGGCGCAGGGCGGGGACGCATTTCGGCTCCCTGACCCGTTCAAGTATTTGTCCGAATTCACGGGCAACAAGAAAGAACTTTCAGCTTGGCTGGAAGAGGTCGATGACCTATATAATGATTATAAAGTAAAACCTCAAACGGGGGTTATTCACTCAGTAGCCTCTACATTAGAGCTATTAAAAATAAGGTGAAAGGGGAAGCCCGCACATTACTATGCGCAAATGGCAACCCTAACACTATAGACGGGATCAAGAGGATCCTCGTCGAACATTACGGTGATGAAAAGGATTTCATCACTAACCTCTCTACCCTTTTCCACACACGGAAGGGAGACAAATCACACACCCGTTTTTATAACGATATGCGTGAAGTAAATATCAAACTTAAAGCAAATCTCCAAACAAAACCACTCTCTGGCCATGAAATTATAGAAATAATTACGGTGGCCAGATACTTGGATAATATCCAAGAGCCATTGGGTTCCATCATCAGGAACTCGAAACCCAAAAACTTAGAAGAGGCACACCAGGCGGTGCTCCTCAACCAAAATGCAGAATCGCGGGTTAAGCATAAACCGCAGACGCATACACATCAGAGCCACCCGTTTAGAAGCAAGTATACCGGCTCTGATAAAAATAATAACAATAGCGACTTTAGGCCGCGACCGGGTGCGACACCTAACACCAACTATAAACAAAATAATCATGACACGCCGTTTAAAAAACAACCATATGTACAGCGAGTGAGAGCTGAGGCTCATAATATTGAAGTAGAAGAAGCAGAAGAACCAGAAGTTATTAATCCAGAGGAGGAGGTCGATGACTTGGAAATTTCTGACGAAGAGATAAATTTTCAGACTGCCAAGGGCAGGCTGAACCAAACTTAAATTTCATCCCATATATTCGCGTTCCAACAACTAAAGGAATTTTGAACTTCCTTGTAGATACGGGAGCGAATAAATCTTATATAAACCCCGACCACGTCAAAAAGGCCAAATCTGTAGCAAAACCCATCAGTAGTGACAAATAAAAACGGGAAATTTTATATCGATAAGATGGTTCACGCAAACCTTTTGCCCGATGCTTATCCTGAAAAACTCCCATATTTCGTTTTCAAATTTCACAAATTCTTCGATGGCCTCATTGGGTATGAGAATTTAGCCAAGATGAATGCTGTTGTTGATACAAAGCACCATAATTTGAAAATTGGAAATAAAACATTTGATTTCTCCAGATATTATCCTTCATCGGTAAACTTCAACATCCAAAAAAACTCTTTCGGACACCTTTACACCACTAAAAACGGTACCTTCTTAGTAGAAGAGGAGATAAACTTATCCCCTCAAGTTGTTTTGAAACCAGGGTTATATGAAGCTCGTGAGAATAGAGCTCTGGTACACCTTTCATGCCGATCTAAATTAGAATCAGAGAAACTAGGCCCATTCAACAACGATGATCTTGTTGAGAGCAAGAAAAAACCTGAAAAACCTTATTTCCTCAGTGATCACCTTAACAAGGAGGAAAAATCAAGGCTAATCAGTACTTTGCAACCATTCCGAGATGTATTTTTTCATGAAAGTAACAAATTGACTTTCACACACGAGGTGAAACACAAAATATCCACCACCGATGAGAATCCTGTACACCAAAAAAACATACAAATATCCTTACCATCTAAGAGAAGTCGTGTCAGAACAGATTCAGAAACTCCTAGAAACAGGAATAATTAGAGAATCTTGTTCCCCTTGGACATCTCCTATCTGGATAGTGCCCAAGAAAATGGACAATTCTGGAAAACAAAAATATAGAATTGTCGTTGACTACAGGAAGCTTAATGAAAAGACTCCTGCAGACAAATATCCTATACCCGAAGTGAGTGAAATACTCGATAGATTAGGTAAAGCTCAATATTTCACCGTTTTGGATCTCGCTAGTGGTTTCCACCAAATCGAGATCGATCCTAAGGATATCCCAAAGACCGCCTTTAATGTCGACGGAGGTAAATTCGAATTTGTTCGAATGCCGTTCGGGTTGAAAAATGCGCCCGCTACCTTCCAAAGACTGATGGACTCAGTGCTGCGAAAGCACCTGAATATAAGATGTTTCGTCTATATGGACGACATCATAATTTTCTCTAGATCTCTAGAAGAACATCTTCAAGATATTCGGAAGGTTTTAGAAACACTTAGAAACTCAAACCTGAAGGTCCAGAGTGACAAATCAGAATTTCTGAGAAAGGAAGTAGAGTTCCTCGGTCACGTTGTGACCACCAAAGGTGGAAGCAATTCATAAATGGCCTCTACCTAGAACTGCAAAACAATTAAAATCATTTCTAGGAACCGTAGGGTACTATAGAAGGTTTATTCCCCGTTTCGCACACGTTGCGAAACCCATGACTTCGAAACTCAGAGGAAAATCTAAGGAAATAGTATTAGACGATGCATATGAAAAGGCGTTTGCAGAATTAAAATCGATCATGACTTCTAATTTACTACTGGCGTATCCTGATTTCAATCAACCGTTTCTTCTGACTACGGATGCTTCCAATGTGGCCATAGGAGGAGTACTTTCTCAAATAATGGAAGGAAAGGAAAAACCTATAGCATACCTATCTAGAACCTTATCGACAGCCGAAGAAAAATACTCAGCCACATCAAAAGAGTTACTTGCCATTTATTTCTCTGCTAAAACTTTTCGACCCTACTTATATGGAAGACCTTTACTATTTATACGGACCACGAACCACTGACAAAAGAATTAAAATTGACGGATGCAACCGGACGGGTTACGAGACAAAGACTGTATCTCGAACAATTCGATTTTAAATTAGTATACAAACGTGGAAAACAGAATGTGGTAGCGGACGGTCTCTCAAGGATTCCTCGTGTTGAGTTGAATATTCATACCGTTTTGAAGAACGATTGCTACGAAAACCATGCTTCATACGATCCCGAAATCATAAATACTTTCAAGCTACAGATAATCCTTAAGGTCTCAGATGACAATAGCAAAAGTCCACATATTCACGTATGTATATTTCCAGGTTACACTCGCCATGTCTTCCACCAAGCCGAATATACGGGAGAGGACTTGCTCAGGATCCTCAAGGATTGCCTTGTCCCAGGCATTAAAAACGGAATATTCGCCCCTCTTAATGTAATCCTTTCCTGTAAACAGATCCTAAAAAACCATTTCAATCCTAACATAAAAGTCCATTTTTCAAACCTAAAACTGCCCGACCTCGTTTCCGAGAACGAACAAAACGACTTCATAAAAAGGAGCCATAATTTCAATCATAGGAGTTGGAAACTCACCTACGAAAAGGTCCAAAAGTCAGTGTTCTTTCCCGGAATGATTCAGAAAATTAAAAGATTCGTGAAAAATTGCGATGAATGCAAATTCTCTAAATATGAGCGGAAACCCTTCAAAATTGAAATTACTAGACGATTGTACGAAAAACCACTTGAAAATATCTTCATTGATGTCTATGTAAAAGAAGGTGAAAAGTTTCTAACACTTGTCGACTCTTTCTCAAAGTTCGCCCAGATTTATAAAATTTGCAATGAAACATCGGAAGAACTAATTGAAACCCTCACGGAATACTTCAAAACGTTCGGCATACCAAAATTGATCACATGTGATCAAGCAACTTCATTTAGAAGTCAAAATTTTAGAGCTTTTTTGGAAACACACGGTGTTGCCATTCACTATGCTAGTAGTAGCAACAGTAATGGCATAATCGAGAGGTTCCACAACACGCTTTTGGAAATGTATATGGCAAATGGGCCCTCCTTAGCCGTGCGGTAAGACGCGCGACTACAAAGCAAGACCATGCTGAGGGTGGCTGGGTTCGATTCCCGGTGCCGGTCTAGGCAATTTTCGGATTGGAAATTGTCTCGACTTCCCTGGGCATAAAAGTATCATCGTGTTAGCCTCATGATATACGAATGCAAAAATGGTAACTTGGCTTAGAAACCTCGCAGTTAATAACTGTGGAAGTGCTTAATGAACACTAAGCTGCGAGGCGGCTCTGTCCCAGTGTGGGGATGTAATGCCAATAAGAAGAAGAAGAAGAAGAAGATATGGCAAACAGGAGAAAGGTGGACGAACTTACACTCTATCAGGGATTATCTCTGATCACAGCCATATACAACGACAGTAAACACTCCACTACACAGCTCACTCCCCGACAGATAATTTTTGGCAACGCGACCTCTCTAAATCTGGACGACATAAATTTAACGAAACAAAGAGTAATTATGACGGCTAGAGATAATATTTCACAGGAAGTTAGGAAACACAATGCAAGACAAGTTACGGGACCCAAAGAGTACGAACATATCAGGGCTCAAGAAATCTTAGTTAAAACAAAAGCCAAGCCGTCTCCATATCACGACAGATACAGGGCGATAGACATTCAAGAACAACACAAAAAGACGATTACGGACACAACAAATATCAAAATACATAAAAAACATATAAAAAAAACCATCGAAGTTTACTCCCTCTATCTGATTTCAGACTATGTATCTTGATTCAAACAACCTGGACCGACATAAGAGTACATGACCTAAACCGTAACCCAGTCGCCATCATACCCCTTGGAGAAGCCAGAATAAGCAATAGTTACCTACGAATAGTTCACCCCATAAACTTAGGACAATTAGGAGATTACATAGCGGAAATCGATGCCGTGACGCAGAATGCTATCAACAAAGACAAACCACTTAGTAATATTCTGAAAATCAAGCTTCATAGACTGCACTCTATTATATCAAAGGTTAGGCCCATGAACAGGAATAGACGTTGGGAAGCTCTAGGGAAAGCATGGAAGTATATTTCAGGAAGTCCTGACGCGGAGGATTTAAAAATTATAAATGTGACAACGAATTCCTTGATTGATCAAAACGACAGGCAAATTAGAATCAACATAGCAATCGAACATAGACTCAAAAACATTACTGAAAAACTCAATTCTTTAATTAAATATCAGGGAAACTTTACTGCAGGGACTTTAGATGGATTTGATTCTATAAACCTCCTTTTCAACTTAGATGAGCTAATCTATCAGCTAGAAATCATAGAGGAAGCAGTCACCCTAGCCAGGAGAAATATCCCCAGCAGCCGCATCATCAGTTCTAGCGAGCTGATCACCGCCAAGAAATTTCTTTCCCACGATGGCCTTGAACAACACAGCATGGACAGCCTTTTGGACATCGCCAGTGTGTACGTAATCTACAGCAAGGACATGATTATCTATACCCTCAAAATCCCAAGGATCAAAAACGTTATCTACAAACTGAATTTCATTGAACCAGTGGTACAGAATAATCTCAAAATTCAACTGCACGCAAACTACTATCTCGACGGCCCAACACCCTATCTTTCTAAAACTCCATGTTCCAAAGCCAAGGATATGTTTATATGCTCCAGCGCGCAAACTGGACCAATGACGGAGTGTATTCAACAGCTGACTACCGGAAAACCAGCATATTGCAACGTAGAACGAACGTATGGAATAAATTTCATCAAAAGAGTGGACGACGCAAACATTGTGGTTAGCGCCGCAGATCTTCTCATGTCATCAAACTGCTCAGCCCAGGAACGTAAACTACTAGGATCGTTCCTTATACAATTTCAACAATGTACATTGAAGCTCGATGATGAGGAATATGCAAACCACAAATACGATGCGCAGCCCCATTCGTTTATCCCAACAACAGGGTTGAAGGTAACTCCAGTTAAATTCATAAATCGTCTTCCATTGGAACTTCTTCAGGAACAGCATTTGGAGCAGCGTCATAATATCGCGCATTTGAACCTAACAGCTGACAATATTCATTGGAAGCTGAAGCTTTTTGGATGGTTATCTTTCGGAACCCTAACGACATTGACAACCATTATAATTATCATAGCGGTAATCGGTGTTCTGAGAGTTCTTATATGGAAAGGAAACCACAGCATGGAAAATTCATCATCAATTCCGGATCCCATGATCATTGGACCTAGCGAAAGAGCAATACCCGAAAGATGGATGGAAATGCAGCGGCAGCCTCATCTTATTCCACAGGAGTAATAACATTACGGAAGCCGAGGACGTGCTTCCAACTAAGAGGGAGCCGTTATGGAATCAACGGGGTGCATCACGCCACGCTATGCACCAATCAGAAGCTAGGTGTAGGAATGTGCTAGGTAGGCAGAATTAGGCTATAAAACTCGAGTGCCAACGTGTCTCGTCCTCTTTACTTGTTCATTAAGCAGTGTGTAGTGTAGTGGTCTTACGTTAATAAAGTGTTTCGGTATATTAAAATTAGTTTTTAAAAACGCTAAACGGTATCCAAGATCCCTAACTCTGGTTTTTTTTTCTAATTTATATTTACTGAAACCTGTTAATACCTGTTAATATTGGAATGTAAACTAATATGATGATGCTGAAAGCAAAACTGGAATTTCTACAGGAATGCTACTCAAAAGAAACAACAGTAGGAGGTTTTATTTGCATCTCTAAGATTACATATTAACTTTGTGATTCTCTGACAAACTTTTCGTTGTAAGAGTTCAGTTCAGATGCTTCGCTGAGGTTAATATATTTTAAGAATTTCCAGTACCTCCAGAGCTACGGAAGGTCCCAAATACTCTTAGGAATCTATAGGGATATTCAGTGATGAACTTTATAATTATTTTAAAAAAAATTTAAAAAATTAATAATATAGGGATATTTTGGAAAATTTCTAAACCATTACAATTTTTACTCGAAATTTTTATAACATATTCGCGAGTCCACATTTTTTTGTATCCTCCTGATGCATCGAAGGTGTACGAGTTCTAGATATCCTAATACACGATACACATTACAACATGATAACATCATCAAAATGTTCGAATTCATGAAAATTTATAATTTCCATGCTGGGTTTAGTTTGATTTTAAATCAGTTGAAATTGTCCATCTTCAAAATTGATCGGTTTAACCATATGTTTTAGTTACATAAGGTTTTTTTTGTTAAATTTTTGTACTTGAGGAAAAACTACGTGGTCATTGGAGGGGCAGCAGGGAATATGTCCAAGGGCTTGACGACCCCTCCCCATGGCCATTGCGAGTTAAGGGGCCTGCCTAGGATGTGGTGGGGTTTGACAGTGGGCTCTGTTAAACCTCTACAAAAAGCTGCATGTGTCCATAAGCAGGCCCTATCAAACCCAGTCAACACATGAACGTATATGGTGTCGTGTAGGATGCTGAAGTGCAGGCGATAGAGGTACTTTTCCACACAACATGTATGTATATCGTCTCCAATTTAGCATCTTGTATTGCACCATGTGCGATTTTATGTAGACTGGCGACCGTGTGCCGCTCAAAGCGCACAAGCCCAACACGAGTGCCAACCGGCACATCAGGATTAATACCAGTGAGATCCTGATTACGGTATACTGGTCAAGGCAAGTGACACACACACGCGCGCGAAAGTAATGCAAAATAAACGACATGTAAAATGAACGTAAATTTACATTCTTACTTAGCGTCAAATAGAGATAAAATAAGGGTTGCTGAATAACATTAGCTTTCCGATTACTATCAATTATTTTCAATCCCGTTTCTTTTTGCCTTTCTTACGTTAATGAAATGATAACGCGGGCGCCTAATCCGAAATTCAAATGAACAATCGCTCACTTTGAGCGATTGATTGTTTATTCTCGCGAAGAATGAACAATTGAACAAATTAAGGAAATGCTAATACTGCTGTGTAGAAGTTTCATAGGTCACATCACTTTCCATGGTGAATCCTGATCTATGTTACTGATTACCCCACCCAACTAACACTACTTCCTTCCCGTGGTAATTGTGGAGATGCAGAGTTATTCTCGGTCTCTAGTAGCAACAATAGCCACACATTAACATTCCCTTCCTTTCCCAACTGACTGTAAGGACTTGGCCGGCGCCGTTATTGATCAATATTTGCGAGCTGCTGAAACGTGCACTTCGAGAATAGTTGGTAAATCCCAACCACTATTTACTTGGATCGTAGTGCAATTTGCACCAGTTCTGATCAATCACGAAGTAGCAACCATTGATATGTACAGTCAGTCTAGGCTAAGCTAAGCTAAGCTAAGCTTGAGGAAAAACCACGTGGTCAAAGGGGGGGTGGTCTGCCAAATGACCACGATAAGCCACATGGGGGAGGGGGGGTTGAAAATCTCCAAAAATATGACCACGTGGTTTCTGGATGGCCCCCTCTATGCAGATGATATAGTATTATATATGTCATCTAGCTATCTAAAATCAATTTAAAAACGAATTCAATTAACAATCAATAAAACGCAAAAGTTGTTGTCCGACCATGGATTTCGAATTTCAATTTTAAAGAACTCCTGTATGCACTTTTGCAGACGAAGAAAACATAGTGCGAATCCTTCATTTCGCATTAACGATGAAAACATTCGGGAAGTTGAGGAAGTAAGATTTCTCGGCATCATTTTTGATAAAAGGTTGTCCTGGCGAACTCATATTAAGCAAACGAAAAATAGATTTTTAAAAGCTATGAATATCATCAAAACATTATCGCACATCAAATGGGGTTCCGGGGCAACATCAAACTAAATGAATACTGCCGTCGAGCGACTAGGAAATTTTTAACATGAAAAAACAACAGAGGGGGGACAACGGATTTTTTTTCATATGGAGTTTGGCAAGTATGACAGTACCCTCTTTTTTGGCGCATAAATTTATACTCCAATGTCAAAATGCTCATATACTATTATAAATTGTGGTGGTATTTGTAAAAAATTGTATTGTTTACCGTTTTTACAAGAGAGAGTGGTGTCGAAAGCACATATTAAATTAAAGATCGCAACGAATAAAAATACACCAAATCCGTAAATATGTAGTGTTTTCACTTTATTCCTTACGCGAAATATGCAGATAAATAATTATGTTGGTAGAAGAAACTCTGTGCTGAGCAGAAACAGTTGTTTCTTGTATTATCCAAACTTTGTGCGTTTCAGAACATTCTCACTCACTGCAGTGTTTATTTTTCATAGACTACGGCTTGGTGTTAGTGCCGTCGACATTCGCTCGATTGGTGGCAACAAAAAATTGACAACTTAGCACCCGCCTGAAAAACAATGAACAAGGACGCCACCTGAAAAGACCAAATTTTGTTTAGCGTGTTATTGTTGTTATGTTGCCTTAGAAAATTTGCTTGCCGAGAATTTTGTTTTCGGCTTATTCTGACAGCTAGATTTCAGCTCGGCTTGACGTATACATTTTTTAATCTGTTTCTCCCTCCCACTGTGTTTAAAAAATTACCCATAGTGGATTTGTGCATTACTTGCACTGGCGACCGGCTTCGTGTGGGATCTAGAATAAACTATCTGATGATCTATCTTATATCTCAGTTCCAGAGCATAAAATATTCACCGAAGCAACTTCGCCCCGAATTTTGATAAACGTCGCAAGACTATTCAAAGCATAGAATGGTCACTGCGTTCAAAGAAAACATAATTAGCCTTGATTATATTTTTAATTTTTTGGCACTAAAAGTGTCCCTCAGTTGAACGAGTAGAAGCATAAGTACTAGAACGCTAGTGGCGCTGTAGTCATTTAAATTATTTTGCCAAATTATGCCTAAACAAGCTTCAATTGGCCATAATTTGTACATCATGTTATAGTGCTTGTTTGGTTTCATCGCCAACATCGGTTTGACAGTTGTAGTGCCGGTACTTTGGCTGCCAGGTCGAAGTAACCTGAATGTTAGTCACGCGACATTAGCAATCTTATACTTTTGAATCAACTGTTGAACGTCGGGGTCAAACCTATGTGGGTAGGGTAAACTGGGGTAAGATGCACCCCTGGGGCAAAACGACCTTTTGACATTTTTAGCGGTGTTTAAGACTAATTTCAAGCAACGTTTACTGCTGGATTGGTAGTTTGAGATTCGAACTAAATGCGCTGTATTTAAAACTATATGGAAACTGCCGAAAACATCATCAAAAACTCCAAAAGGTCGTTTTTGTGGTGCATATTACCTTAGTTTACCCTAATAATTTAAATCATCGTATAAGCGTTCAGTTTTACATTAATTTATTGATTTATGAAATCTGAATAAATTCTCACTGACTGGCATTCGATCGGAAACTGTCAATGTTCAGCCGAATATGAATATGTTACGAAGTGAGGGCGACAAAGAAGGCCGATGGGCTTCACCAAAAACATTCGATTATTTATAGCTCTGAGGTCTGTCTCATTTCCCGAATTAAACTCAAATCAATCTTAAAATCGCCTTAATACCTATCATGTTTTGTTATTCTTGTTTCTAGCTCGGGGAAGAAAGGTTTTGTTATTTTTGTCATAGAACAGCGTTAAACATTCAAATTTATAAAATTTATAAAAACTGGATCACGCACGTTTGTGTCGCCCTTTATTTTACTGAAAAGTAGATCACCGCACCAAATCAACCAACTAATGATAATACACACTGCCTTCGTATAGCCAATGCTCACGTGCTTACACATTGCTTATACACACAAACGAACCGCCTGCGGAGACCGCCTCTTGCTCGTTATCTCTAGCTTGGTAGATTTGTAGGTATGTATACGAAATCAGTCCACCAGAGCAGCAGAGATTGCGATAAAGGGAGAATGGTTTCGAATGCCCTGTCGTTGCAGGATAATTCGATGCGTGTGAAATAGTATTTTTGATTTGGGTTGTCAAATATAGCTCTATAATTATTTAACAAGCAGTTAAACTTAATAATATTTCATTTTTAACTTCCTTATCAAAATCACTTTTGTAAATTACACACAAATTCATAAGAAGTAAGAGGTTCTCAATAAAAGGTACATTACAGTAAAGATTCCATGACACATTGTGTATCATCTTTGCACCCGTTTTTTCATACACGGGGGATGCATTCCGTTTCAGTTCAAAATTCGAAAATCCTTGTAAAACGAGTTTTATGATTTCTCCGCAAATCAGTAAAATAGAACAACAAAATTTGTATGGGATTTTTTTACACAGTGGTGTAACAAAAATCCGTGTAAAAACAGAATCGGAATAAAAATGAGTTTGCATTTATTTTGAGCCAATATATGTTACGATTAGCAAGATTTTCTCGATTCGTATATACAAAAAGTTGATGCATTTGACTTGGGAAATTGAAAAAAATCGCAACTTTTTCATCAGCTCGAATTGAAATCGATCTAGAGTGCGACGCTGTGATCACGAGCAAGATCGGGCAGGTTCGACTAGCATAATAATAGAAAAGAAAGCGTTTTGCACCATTATCCCCAAATGTTCTGATTCTACTTCACCGTGTCTCTGAGGCCAATATTGTGCGCACGCTCTATCCTCTCTCCCCGCATATAACCGTTCCGAAGTAATCTACTAAGCACGTATTCAACACACCCATAGAGCTGAGGTAGCCATAAAGAGAACGTAGTCGACAAAAATTGTAGAAATAAATTATCGTTCCACTGCTGTGCATCGCATGTGGATTTTGCGATGGAATACAGTGAAAAGGCAGGAAGAGCGCAGTTCTATTTGTAGAAACCGATTTTCAACTTGCCGAAATAGCTCAGTTGGGAGAGCGTTAGACTGAAGATCTAAAGGTCCCCGGTTCAATCCCGGGTTTCGGCAATGATGATTTATATTTTATGTAGAATTATTACGTATTAATGTACCGTTGTTGATTGTTATAACTCTTACATAACAAAAAAATGACAATGAAATTAATTCTATGATTTGAAACTAAGTCAAACATTTTGTTGTTTCAAAAAATCACATGATTTTCAAAAGTTTTGAAAAACTAAAATCAAAAATTATTACCTAATACATGGTGTGTAGTGAAAAACTAAGTTTGCGTTTTAAGTATCCCATATGGTCTAGTGGCTAGGATATCTGGCTTTCACCCAGAAGGCCCGGGTTCGATTCCCGGTATGGGAATATATTTTTAAATAGTTGATTTGACTCAAACGGTCCTCAGCCAAAAATAAATAAGCCTACGTAAAACGGCACTTAGTGTTGTGTGTAATAATGAATTAATGTGTAATGCAGAGGAGGACTGCTGATAATAGACATTCTCGTCGTATAAAGGAAGCGAAAAAAAAATAGGGCCGGTCATGGTTTAAACTAGTAGAAATCGTATTATGGTTTGAACCATTTTGAAATCAGTCAAAATAACCATCTCATAGGCCGAAAATAAACCTGTTAAAGTAGAAATGGCGTTATTAGGTATGCTGGACGTAATAGAGTTCATTTAAATTTACGTTCATACTATTTAAGTAGTAAAATTGTGCGAAGCAAAAACGTCCTGAATTTGCACAATTGATGTAACGATGAGTAGACTGCTCTAAAAAAATGTTCTTCTCTAAACAAGTCAGGTAATGGCTAAGCTAAACAATGACTATATAAATAATAAGCATAAGCAAGTTCAGAGCTTTGAAGTTATTATTTATTTTATTCACCATCAATGAAATGTAGAACAATTAAGTGAAGTACTATATTCACTTAATTGTTCTACATTTCATTGATGGTGAATAAAATAAATAACTTCAAAGCTCCGAACTTCGAATTCCGATAGGATAAACGTGAAGGATATTATGCTTCCTAAATTATAATCGATCATTATTGTTGCTTAAGGAAGTAGCAGAAGGAACAGTGATTTCATACTGATTTAATGCTGATTGACAGACAATTTAACCATTGGCGTAGCTAGC
Organism: Armigeres subalbatus; assembly: GCF_024139115.2. Lineage (NCBI taxonomy): Eukaryota > Metazoa > Arthropoda > Insecta > Diptera > Culicidae > Armigeres > Armigeres subalbatus. Next base: position 47,284,705 of record NC_085141.1, on the reverse strand, counting down.
CCCGAAATCTATGGGAGGCTAAAGCCCCTTCATCTATTTTATCTATTTTGAGCTTCTTTTTACCATAAATTTATCTTAGTGGTAATGTGATAAATACGGTTCCACCACCTAAGGCCATTGAGGATCAATTACACTCATCTATATTCTTTTTTCTCAGGCACATGCTTTCTGTTATAGCCCACAGTATCGAAGTATGTTGTTTATCAGCCGATGATTGCTACAACGACTCAAATTATTAGCGTATGGCTATTGCGTCTAAGGTGCCTGCCAGAGTAGACGCGTCTACGTGACAACGCGCGAAAATTGCACGCAAGGGAATAACAATCAAAAATAAGGAGCTGTCAAATCGTATGGACGCTTCGCTTTGCATCGCACTTTGCGACTACTCTGGCCGCACCCTAAATGTATACACTATAGTAGCGCTCGACTTTGTCCCGCACGCCCAAAGAACAATATGTGACGTATCGCCGCCAGGTTCCACCGGTAGACAGTGGATAATTTTGTATATTTCATAAATATTCTATCTAACTCAAATGAAAAAAAAAAGCTTTCCTGCAATGCAAAAAACATTCCTCCAGGGATTCAGACGGGAATCTTCAAAGGATTTCGATGAGAATTCTTTACTGGCTTCGACGGGAATGTTCCAGGGATTCCGACGGGAATCTACGGAGATTTCAACGGGAGCCCTCCTAGCATACCGAGGAAAACCTCTAGAAAACCTCCAATGAAAATCTTCTAGATATTCCGAATGGAATTCTCCAGGAACTCCGACGGGAATGTTCCAAGAGCTTCAACGGGAATGTTCCAGCGATTCAGTCGGAAATTCTCCAGGAATTCCAACGCGAATGTTCCAGGGATTTTGTTGGAAATGTTTCGTTTCAGGGATGTAGAAGCAAAACGTCGAAGCATTCTGTCGAATCGTCAAGGGACGCCGAACTAATCCTCCAGGAATTTCGTAAAGAATCCTCCAGAGATTCCGAAGGGAATCCTCGAGGAATGTTGAAGCAAATCTTTGAGGGATTCCTCGGTAAATTATCGAAGGATTCGAAGCAAAGCGTTGAATAATTCCGAAGCAATTCGTGGAGGGTTTTCGAAGCAAATCGTCAGAGGGATTGCGATGCAAACATCGAGGAATTCCGAAATAAATATTCAAGGGATTCTGAGACAAATTGTCAAGGACCTCCGAAGTAAATCTCCAAACGATTCCAAAACAATTCTTCGAACTACTCCAGAGGAATTCCGAAGTAAATTAACGAGAGATTCTGAAGGAAATCCTCCATGGTATTTCTCTCTTTGGATAAGGTACCCCGGGGCAAGTGAAAATACGGGGTAAGTGGGTACTATGGCTGCCGATGAATCGATGAACGTTTTTAATGGTAACAATGTTCTAAAAAGATGAAGCAGGACTATCAACGAATCCACCCGACACAAAAATATTTGGAATTAAAACCATTTGAGGCAGCATGCTAATGCTATTGTTTGATCAGGACTTAAAACTCCCGGGAAAAGCTATTACTTTTATTTTGATTCAATGGATCTCCAACAGAATAGTCGTTCCTAAATGTGTCATTGATGTGGAAGGCGAATAGTTTGAGCAAATTAATAATTGTGTGACATCAAAAATGATTCAAAAATTTTAATTAAAGCCAAAACTTGCAATTTTCACTTCCCTTTGAGTTTTAACATACATGGGGCAAGTGGGACATATTTGAACAACATTTTCGATAGAACAATTTTAACTGCTTTTAGATATTTGTCTAATGAAAAATAACTTTGCAATTCATATATCATATGGATCTGAATCAGATGTGGTTTGATATCGTTGGTTTCGTTGTTAAAAAGTATTTTACAGTTCATTAACAGATGTTTATTTTACATTCTCAAAATTATCTCCCGAATGAAAAAGAGCAATGGTTATAACTATACGATATATTTCCGTTTACAGTGCAAATAATTCATTTATTCTGCAATAGGTCAGCAGGTTTTGTTTCGTGTTTTGTTATTTTAAAACTTTGCATCAGATTTACAGATTTTTAAACAAAGTGCTTAACATATAAATTGGCAATTTCGTTCTATTACAAATTTAGAACACTGCGCATTGCCTGAATGAAAACTTTTCTTTTGAAGTATATTTATTTATGTAAAAATTCGTGTTCTAAACAGGGAAATATTAATTCGAATGGTGAATAAAGATATAATCCTTTCCACTTTAAACATTTGGTACAAAAGTAAGCTAATAGAAAGCAAGACAAGAGACAATTAAACAGTAAGTCGGCTGTTGTCTTGTTTTCATTATAACATTATAATCCCTTTCTTGTTGCTAAAACACATGTCCGACAAACAACCAACCTCCATCCATGATCTGAAAATACTACGACTCAGAAATAATATTAACATTAAAAATTCCTTTAATTGGTTTCATTTGATAGTATAAAGCAGAATAGGTCCCACTTGCCCCGTTTGAAGGGGTAAGTGGGTCCTACAGGTGAATTTATTTCTTTCATTACTAATATTTTTTGTAATTGAATAAATGGCTTCCAACACGCCTACACTTCAACAACGGAAGCATATAATGATGTATCCGTGGTTAATGTTCTGAAATACCCTGTTTTCTAAGTATGCGTTAACAATTTCGCTGAACTAGCGTTTTTTTAGGTCCCACTTGCCCCGGGGTACCTTATATGTATGGTATTTCCCACCGATTCTGATGGAAATTCCTCACAGAATCTGATGAGAATCATTCTCGGATGCTGATGGGAATTGTGGAGATTATCATGCTGCTAGGCAAGCGGAAGTCTGCAGAAAAACTGTCACTCCAGTCTGTGCTGGTTGTCTTCGACTGCTGACGCCGTACCACGGTTGCTTTGATTGATCTATTGGTGGCTCTCCGCTGTTTTCATGTCAAGCTTGCTTTGATGTTTTCAAATCAATTAGGTATTGCCTATTCATCATTGGCACATTTCAGATTAACACCAAGTGCAATTTCACTGCCACACAGGAATCTTTCTCAGAAATGAGAAACAAGCTCATTTGTCTTCCACTCATTTCATTATGATAGGGTGAATATGGGAGATAACTCTTTTGTCTTCAAACTTTTTCAGTAATTCATTATGCTATATGTTGAAAATTGATATCACTGCTAACTAACTTTTCAAATCCTAGGGGGGCTTATTTTTTTCTAGGGAGGGCTACGCCCCCCTTGTTTACGCCAATGAATTCAACAATTATAACAAATACAATTTCTGAGACTGACCATACACTGAACTGCCTGTATGGTCTTAAAATTGAGACAAAATAAAATTTGGGTCGAATTGTTTAAGTTTCAAAGTGCCACAGGATGATTAGGTTACCGAAGAATTTCTAACAAACCATGATTTTCCAATGGAATTTCTCAAAAAATTGTCAATACCTTACACGGATAAAATCAGAAACTCATTAATGGGTAGAATTTCACTCATTTCATAGAATAAGTGGATCTACTCATTAAATGAGTAAACATGGTTTTACTCATTAATGAGTAAACATTATATACGTCAAAAAATGTGGAAAATTTACTCACTTTTGAGAACGAAATGGATTGTTAAAATGGGTAATAAAACCCCATTTTTGGGAATAAAAATTGTATGCCGAGCAAAATAATTATCTGAAAAGAGAAAACATCTAAACAAGTAATACAAAACCAAATAGTACATTTATTGATATCTGAATTACAAATACATTTTTTGTACAATTTTTCTTCGAAATATTATAGTATTATATAATCTTATTGCGGATATGGCGGTCGATTACATGATAGCTCTACGCAGCTGTTGATAGATGATTCATCCAAAAATAAAGGAAATATTTTGATCTGCATTGGTACAGCCTTTCCGTTGAGTTATAAGTTTGAATAAACCCGTATACTCCTTCTCATAATTGGGCGATTTAACTTCGGTTAGAATTACATAGATGCTATTCTGGAATGAAATGTGTTTTGTTGTGTTTTATTCAAAAACTGGAATAAAAAACAAACCAAATTTCTACTTACCAAACCTTCCATTGCTTTAAGCGCTGCAACAACACTCGATTATGTGCCTAGTATTTATTATTTTCATGAATTTAATAAACGAAGACATTTTGGATACGATCTTGTATTGAAAATAAAACGAAGTCTTTTTTCACCCATTTATGAGTAATTGATACTACTTTTCAATCGATAACATCATTGTTGGAATGGGTGAATTTTCACTCATTCTAAGTTGTCAGAATTCCCCCACTTTTTGACAGTTACATACAATAACTTAAAATGAGTACTTTTTTACTCATTAATGAGTTTCCGAGTTTATCCGTGTAAGGTATCCAAGTTTATTCGAGAGCTTCTTTCTAAACAACGATTATCAAAGGTTTTTTTTTCAATAATATGATATTCAAATACAACGTTTCGTATACCTGTGTAAAATCTAGACATTTCGAAAGCATTTCTTAAGAAATGGGATTCCTGCAGATTTGTCTTGTAAAGTGTTCTAGGGATGATGCTGTTATTTCCAGAAGATTTTGAATTTCCGATAAACACGTTTTTATGTCGGGACTGAGCGCTGATGAACATTATTTGTAGTGTTCAAATCGACAACAAATGAGCTTATCTTTCAAAATCATGAAGTTTGATATGTCATAAAATGGGTTTCGGAGCTAATCGAAATTTGTCCTCTTCTCTGAGGGAACCAGGTTCCCGGGAACACTTCTAACGAAGTTTTGATCTATTCATCTTGTCTTTGGGTCTCCAGCAGCCTTGCAAGCAAAGGCGTAGGTTTGCCAATCCGGAGATGGCGAATTCGATTCTCGGTCCGGTCCAAAATGTTTACGGGTTTGGAAACATTCTCGACTCCCTGGGCATAGTGTATCCATTGCACTTGCTACACAAAATACATACTCATGCAATGGGTTTATTTTAATTTTGATTTCTATGTATTTATTTATTAATGTAATAAAAAAACGTAATGCTGTGGGGAAGGATGGGGTCAGTTCAAGGGTTAGGGTTGAAACAAATGAATTAAATACTCCATATAAAAACTTCTACGAAGAAGAGGAAGGGGGTATAGCTCAATTTGGCATTACATAATTTGTGACCATCCCCTAAAGAGAAATAATAATTGGTTTGATTCTTCTTATCATTTTTCAGATTATTTCGCTTTATTCCAAATTATGTCGTACCGGTTTTGTAATGGTCAATCGGTAAATTAAGTTCAAATGCAAATTTAAAATCTAGCTCATGCTTTCAGAGGTACACATATTAGAAATAAACATACAGAAACTGGCATCAATCAATTTTTCATCTTCGCTGCCTTGCAGCAGAATCAAAAAGTGATTTTCTGATTTGTTGATTATTTTTTACTTAAGATTTGTGCGCTCGAATACGTGAGGTGAATGGTACACAGTACGAACAAAACCTGTAAATTTCCGTTCAAGTAGATGTAACAAATCTGCTCCGTGTTAAACGACAGAAAGTTATAGGTTGTTTTAAATTTACACGTGCTGGAATTTTACAGTTCTTATTTTTATTTGAAAACAAAAAAAGGAGCAGAGCATGGGAATCGAACATTGGTCTGCAGAGTGAGAGCCGAGCTTGTTATCGTCTCGGGTATTTTCGCTTCGTGATATCGAGTCGATCAAGGTGCAACAGGTTAAACGTTTTGGTGATTCGATAATTCGTCATTAGGCTGAACGAAAGCTTAAATTTACATGACACGGAAACTCCATCGAGACGGAATCATTTGAGACTCAGTATGCTGAATGCATCACAGATTTCTCGCCGAAAGAAGCAAAAAACAAAGAGTTGCAGCGATGAAATGCAGCGTCATAAAGGCTGCTTTATTTTCATATGCGAAGATATCCGTTTATGTTGATTCTTTAAAATAGGTGCCAGCTGCGGTTTGCATGAAATGCAGTGAAGTTTGTATTGATTTGTTTTGACAGCCACGTGCTTGCTCACCAAGGTTTTCCGGTAGAGTCATGTAAAATTAAGATATATTCAATTGAAATTTCAATGGTTTTATCATTTACATCACAGAATCTTAAAATTATGATCTGGTACACATTCTGTTTCTAAATTTTACATTCAATTATGAATTCCGTCGTGGCTAATTTTCATAATATTTTACTGTGTAGGCCATTGTGGCAACCATTTTTGGACTCTGCTAGTCCTTACAATAATTTTCTTCCAATTTTTCACTCACAGTTTCATACTTGTAGAATTTTTTATATAAAAAAAACCAATACCCGGGAGCGCAGTCCGCACAAAAATTGACAGATACACCGTATCATTATTATTGGATACAATAACGTGTTTCTATGAAGATAACCTGCTTTCAACTTGCCGAAATAGCTCAGTTGGGAGAGCGTTAGACTGAAGATCTAAAGGTCCCCGGTTCAATCCCGGGTTTCGGCAGCGCAATGTTTTTTTTCTTCTGAAGAAAGATAAGAATATTAGTATAATTGCAGTAAAAACTGACAAAAACTCCTGTTGTTTCTTTTTGTAATCGAATAATCATTTTTATAATCGAAAACCATTTTTATGTTGATGGTTTCTTTATATATTCATAATTTTGAAAACTTATTTTTCCAAAATATTCAAACATATCCTCCGAGGATACACTTAATATCCCATATGGTCTAGTGGCTAGGATATCTGGCTTTCACCCAGAAGGCCCGGGTTCGATTCCCGGTATGGGAAAATATTTTAAAATCAAGTTTCTTAATTTTAAAATGTGCAAGTCATCAAAAAAAGAACATTCATGTGGGTAAAATTTCTGCAGGAGAAGGTCATAATTAATCCGTAGGGGGGGGGGGTCTGTACCAGAGAGCTCTTAAATGACCCTAAAATCCTTCCAAGTTTTAAGTTATTCAACTATTGCTTCAAATAAAATACCTGTTCCTAGAGGTGTGCGTCGGTCCGAAAATTGTCGGCGGCGGCGTTTGTCATAATTTTGGTCGGCGGCGACAGCCATTTTAGCCGGCGGCGGCGGCGGCGTGGATCGGCGTGGAGTTTTTTATTGCACTCAATTTGTCTTTACTTTTCCGAGACATTTTCAAGATATATTCAGGAGAATTTTGTTCACAAATTGCTGTTCACAAATTGCTGAGAATTGCTGTTCACAAATTACGTAATGCTATAGGGGGAGGGTGGATTCAGGCCAAGCGTAACGGTTCATACAAAAATAATTAAAGCTTCCATACAAAAGTTGTTACGAGGGGAACGTGGGGCTTAAAAATCGGCAAAATTAGCATTACGTAATTTGTGAACGAACCCTAATGTACGTCCCCAGATAACGTTTTTCCAAAATATTCATATGGAATTTATTTTCTAATTTTCCACGGGAACTAGTTTAAAGTTTCCACAAGAAAATTTTGTAGAATTTTCAAGGGAGGGTCTTCGGAATTCCCAAAAAAAAATAGCAGAAAATTCTACGGAATAATCATGAAAAATTATTCAGAATTGTCACGGGAAATTGTTCCAAATTTCTACAGAAAATTGTTCAAAATATCCTGGTAAAGCTCTTCGAAAGTTCTGTTGAATATTTTCACAGAAAATTCTTCGAAATATCCGCGGGAAACTCTTAGGACTTTTCATAAGAAACTCCCTGAAATTTTTACGGGACAGTTTCCGGAATTTCCACGGAAAACTGTTCAAAAAGTGGATTAAATAAATTCTTTGGTTTAAAATCCATTTCCATGAGAAATTCTTTTAAAGTCCCACGTGTTTCTTTTATATTTTTTGGAAAATTAAGGGAGTTTCTTAAGATTTCTTCGGTAATACTTTTGTATTGACCATAAGAACTTCACGGGAAATAATGCAAAAAGAGGAAGGGTCGTTTGACCGAGAGTCATTCGACAGAAAGCTATTTGGCCATGTTACGCTGAAAGTCGTCTAGCCGAATTCCATTTGACCGAAATTAATATTTGAGCGAAACTGTTATTGATTCGAAAGCCGTTTGCCCAACAGGTCTTTTCGGCGAATAGGTCATCTGGTTGAAAATGGAATTTTGCGGAAGGTCAATTTGTTAAACTTTTGACGTAGAACTACGTCTGTCTTTTCTATATTGGGGTACACTTTACGATTGCAAAAAATCGAAAAACGTCACGAAAATATGATAGACTTTGGTCGTTAATATCTCAGCCGTTTCTCGATGGATTTTCAATTTTCTTGGGCCATTCGATCAAGGAAGAGTCAACGCTCCATACCCGATGTACACTGAAGTCATTTTTTACGCGGTTATTTTTACAGGCATCGCTTTTTATGCATTTTTTTTCACTCGAATTTTGGGATCATTCAGACATATTTTGGGATTTACGCGTTTTTTACGTTGTTTTTCTTTACGCGCCCCATATCATTCGCGTAAAAACCAACTCCAGTGTGTTACAATATTTATGTATGATAATATTTACTGTTGAAGTTTAGCTTAAAGTTTAGCACTCGGTTTCGGTAAATCAGTTATTCTCGTAAGTGCATCGTAAGCTTTTTCTTCCATAGCACTACATTCCATCTGGAACTTACGCTGCTTTTCAACTTAGTAATCTATGAGCATTTCTTTAGCTTTCTTATTTCTTATTGCTGTTCCAGAGAAAACTTCCCTCTTTCCGGTTCAATTTTCAAACTATAGCAGCTGACACTTCATACTTTTTCTCTGCTGTTTGGCATGGCATTCTTCGATGAGAACGCCAAATAATAAATTTTTATTTCAGTGTATTGAAGATTTTCAGGTTTGCGGTAGAACTTTGACAGCTGCGGAAGAACATTGTGGAACCCGCAAAATGGAAAATTTTAAAAAGATCCGCAATATTAATTGAAAGCTTTCTATGACCGTCTTTGCATTAGTATGTATCTTGCGTAGCAAAGTCAATGGATACACTATGCCCTGTGTGTCGAGAATGTTTCCCACCCGAAAACACCCGGATCAAGAATCGATCTCGCCTTTGTTCGCAAGGATAACTGGAGCCTCAAGCCAGTATAGAGGTCATATTAATGCAACCTACAAGGGTTTTAGCTGGTGCAGTTCGTGTCCGCTAACTTACACGCGCGTATTCTCCCGAAAGCTTGGGGCGTTTGACAGCAGCTTCTCGCTATTGATGCCTGTAGAGTAGGGTGCCAATGAAAATGAAATTTTAAAAAACGACATTGCTCACAAGTTTCATTACCCCAAAATATGACCCCATGCAAAATTTGAGCTCAATCGGACATCCCAGTAAACCACATATCGTATATGGAATGATAAATTGTATCGCATATATTGCTATTTTCTTTCACATTCGTATATGACTGCTTATAAAAATGGCTAAAATATGAATAATATTGTATATGATACCTGTGTATGCAATATTTACGATTGCGTTTATGAAAGTCATAAACCTATATAAACAATATCAGTTTTATCGGATCAAATCGGAAATATCGTTTATGTATACAAATTTTGTCATGCAAATCATATACCGATGTGCGTTGTACGTATATAGCTTCCACCTTCTGCGTGTTGAGCACTGAACCACTGAACCTTACAGATTAAATTAATTTCAAAATAACTTACTTTACTCCATCCGATCTGCCAAAATTCCGATTATTGCCCGATATTGTCCGATTATTATCGCTCAATATCTGCGAACAACTAAAATGTGATTGAGCTGTAAACACAGCTCGAAAATAAACACGGTAAAAGACATTACTGATGTTGACATTTCAGAATCGTTTATACGTGGGTTGAATCGTTTGGAATGATGTGCAATCGTTGTTATGTACGAACATTATCAGGATAATCATAAGTTGTTATCATATACGATTCAAGCCACATTTTTACGTACAACAACAAGGCATCCGAATCGAATCAATGTAGTTCATATCGTACACTGAAGCTCTTGTTAATAATAAATCTCCATCTAGATTATGATTGTCAAAATTTTGCTGCTTTTCAAGAGTTGCTGAGTAGCGCACGGGTAGAGCACCAGCCTTTAATTCCAGAGGTCAAATGTTGGGGCAGCAGGGACAGCATGGACCATGTCCAAGGGCTTGACGACCCCTCCCCAGCTGTCTGCGAGTCAGGGAGAACTGCCTAGGGCGTGGTGGGATTTAGCAGTGGGCTCTGCTAAAATCCCTCCCAAAAAACCACAAGTGCCCGTAATCAGACTCTATCAAAGCGACTGTGTGCCGCTTTAAAAGCACAAGCCCAGGGAGTGCCAATGGGCATGGGGAGTGTCCCTACTCTTCGGTAGGGTAGCGCGTGAGCTGCTTCAGCAGGGAGTGAGTGATCTGTTTGTGCTGAGGCAGGAGTGTCATAGCGCGTCACCGCTATTGTCACCTCGAAGCGCAGCAGAAGTCTGAGTATGGACTGCACATGCTAAGGTAGGAGTGTCGTAGCGTAGTATCGTTGATTTGTCCCTACATACCGCTATCGACACCTCGAGGCATGGCAGTGGAGTGTTAGAGTGAGTTGGGGAGTGTCCCTACTTCGGTAGGGTAGCGCGTGAGCTGCTTCGGCAGGGAGTGAGTGATCTGGTTGTGCTGAGGCATGAGTGTCATAGCGTGTCGCCGCTATTGTCACCTCGAAGCGCAGCAGAAGTCTGGGTATGGCGTGGACTTGCTGAGGTAGGGGTCGAGGGCCCTATCGACACCTCGAGGCATGGCAGTGGAGTGTTAGAGTGAGCACCCGAACACATGGAGCGAATGGTCTTTGGAGAAGCTGCTTCGGCGGCAGGGTAGCAGTGGGTTGTACCCACACACCTACAGTTGTGCACATGTGGTGCATGGGGAGTGTCCCTGCTTCGGCAGGGTAGCGTGTGGTCTGCTTCGGCAGTGGTGTGATTGATCTGCTCGTGCTGAGGCAGGAGTGTCGTAGCGTAATATCTGTAGGCCCAGGCAGTTACCGCTATTGACACCTCGAGGCATGGCAGCAGAGCGCCCGGGAGAGCATCCAAGTAAGACTCAAATGGAGTGAATGGTGTGCGAGCACCCAAGTCAGTCTCGCATGGGACGAGTGCCTGTGTGAGCGATTATGAGCGAGTACGCTTTATACTGCCATCCCCCCAGAAGTAGTACTGCGAGGTAGTTCCTGGGGGAAACGATGGTGGAGCCCAAGGGAGTTTAGTCGGTATTACCGGTATGGTCGAGTCCGACACTCCAGTACACTTCCGTGTGGTAGTTTGGCAACTACAATGCACGTGTACTGGGTTAGTGTGTAAATGCATTCTCCCTTGTAAAAAAAAAAAAAAAGAGGTCGAATGTTCGAGACAGGGTTGTTACTATTTATTTTTTTCAAATATTCACTAAGTCGTATAAATGATCATGAAAACTCGAGAAAGTCCTTATTCAGCACGTATATAGCCTCCTCTTTAGTAGGTATATAGCGATTCGGTGCATTATATACATAATATCTTATGTGTTTATGATGACCTATATCAATAGCAATAAGTATAAAAATGTTGACTGGGATGATTTAGGGGTGCCTAATTCATCAAAGTTTTGAAATTTTTCTAATGAAAATTTTCCCAAGGGAGGGCCAAAGGAAAATTCGAAAATCGAATTTTGTTTTTGATGCCAAATTACTTAATTTGCATGAAACGTCGAGATCTGATGTTACTTAATTTTTTTTTTTAATTCGGTTTTTTCTCTTAGAATATTTTTGGGACATTTTTTTTATCGAATTTTAACACCGGACGATACGAAAACGTTTTCGTAGCTAAAAAATATCCCTCTATGCAAAATTTTAGCTCAATGACATGATTTAGGGGTGGCTAAAATTCATCAAAGTTTTGAAATTTTTACCAATGAAAATGCAAGAAGTGTAAACCGGAGTAGTCCTTTAGCATCAAAAAAACAAAAAAAAAACTTTTTTTTTCTTTTAAAGTAACTTTAGATCTCGACGTTTCATTCATTTTTAGTCATTTGGCATCAAGCATAACATAGCATATGTGATTGTACAAATCGTGGGTGGCTATACAATGCTCAATTCAAGCTCCATCTGAAATAAGGGCGAATGTCGCAAGAGAAGACTCTCCCCGTCGACCCCCCCCCCCTTAAACAAAAGTGACAAGCAGCAGATCTCTCTGTGGTTTATCACTTCAGAACGAAAGAAAACAATGCGAACTTGCATTCTGAGGTGATAAACTGCAAAGAAACTCCCTGCCTGTCACTTTCATTCAAATGAGGGGAAGTCGACGAAGAGAACCCTCTCCCGCGACACCCGCCCCCTTACCAGACAGAGCTTGAATTGAGCAATCTACTGTATATTGTCGCAAATTGGTACTTGGGATTAGTACCTTTTCCTATACAGTAGCAGTTGTATACCTGGCCACGTCCTTACAATCACGGAAGGAAGGGAAGGAATGTTAGTTCAACATCTACTAGTGAAGATGCAGGGAACCCATACTACCTTCATAGATGTCTCGGGAAGGAAAATTTGTGTTAGTGGGAAAGGTGAATAATAGGTTGCTCTATTCGACAATATAGAGCGTTTGTCAATAACAGTATATGCTGTAAAAGTAATAAAATATATTCATCAATTTACTTACGAACCGTCCTAAGGGAAAAACAAAACAAAACACAAAATTTCGGCAAATCGCGCGGTCGTTCTGCCGTTCGAAACAAGAGCCAACACGCACTGAACTCATTTTCTAGTCACTTGGCATCAAAAACAAAAATTCGATTTTCGACTTTTCCTTTGGTCGCCCTTTGGAAAAATTTTCATGGTAAAAATTTCAAAACTGTGATGAATTTTATGCACCCCTAAATCATGTCTGATTGAGCTCAAATTTTGCATGAGGTCATATTTTGGGGTAATAAAACTTGTTAGCAATGTTGTTTTTTATTTAATTCAATGACATTTTTTCCCATACATTCCATTGGCACCCTACGACCCTACTGTAGAGGGGCTCGGAATCTTCTTCGCTGTTGCAGTGGATGCGTTCTGGGAAACTTTCTTCAGCTAGTTTTTGCTGATTCCTTGGTTTGGAAATTATATGAGAATCGAGTGTGCCATGGTTGGAGACGGGAGTGTTTTTCTTTTGATCCGTCATTTTTCACCAGTTTTTATCACCGGTTTCCAAAACTAAAAAAATGTTATTTTTTAAGTGCCTAACTGTAGTTGGATGTAATACTGCTAGAAAAAAAAAACAACTGAAAGTGTTAACCCGTACTTTTCATCGTCCTACAAATGAATGCCCAACAATCTACATCATTATCAAACTACGTATCTGGAAGAAAGTGAAGAATATCACGAAGAACGTTCCACAGTTTGCTCTACGACGAATCTGCGCTTTTCGACCGACGAGGAAGTATCAAATTTTCATTCGAAAGTTCCAGGATTTTAAATTTTCCAGGGAATGCACATTCGGTGAGCTCTATCTAATAATACACCTATAATTCTTGCGCATGAAGACTTGCAAATATGACATTATCTTCGTCGACTATCTTTATTCGATAAATAATATTCGACAAATAATAAACTGCGGTCATTTTTCTTCTCATCATATGTTTTCAACCCTCTAATGCCCAAGACCACCTTTAGACGGGGCACTTTTGTTCAGTTGTTTTTAAATTGTTCATAGATAGTATAGTTTTTGATGTTGGTCAATAATATAAACTTAAATGCATGTTTAAGAGCGATTTAAGATTCAAATGAAATATTCTAAAATATCTAAAACATCTCACACTGAAAATAAAAAATTTCATCATTGAATGGTAATTTTCTAACTTTTCATATGTCATAAAATTTAAAAATAATAATAATAATAGATTCAATAAACTATTTGAATGGACTGAAAACCGGAGAAACAGAAATCAGAAAAAATAAAAATATGAAATTGATGATCTCGCGAATTAAAAGTTTCAATTGCCCAAAACGCGCGTAGGCGGATTTTAGAAAGCAAAAAGAGATTTTGAGCGAAAACAAAAACTCGGATTTTAGAGGGTTGATAGGGTAGATGTGGAATTGAGAACTAGAGAAATAGCACAATATCGGTAAAAACGTTTTCCAGGCCACGCTCTGAGCAAAAAAGATAGCTTAAGAAAAGAGTTCATATTACCCCCCTCATTCGGTATCGAGTATTGTAGACTAAAGCATAGTCTTTCAGACTGTTATGAAACTCAAAATGTTACTTGGATTTCCTCGGGTTGAAGAAATCACGGTCGCATTAGCCAAATTCAAATGAACAATTGTTCACTTTGAGCGATTGATTGTTTATCCTCGCGATGGATGGACAATTGAACAGAGTGCGCGTCCTGTCGTGTTTCGTTTGGCACGCGGACAGATCGCGCTATCTGCTTTATGCGGATGAGTAAATTATTTAACAAATAACAGTTTGGTACGCGCAATTATCGAAATGTTTTGTTCTACTTTGCTCGGTCGGTAAGCAAATAAATTAGAGCGCGTTCGAATGTGTTTTTAACCTTGATCAAACTACACGATACACCCGGCTTACCGTTTACCAAAACGAACCCTGCCACACTCCCTACCCCATATATCCAACATCCCAGTGATTTCTCGTGGAAGTGCAGATGACTCGTCGGCTTCTATCAAAGCGAGAATCACGTCAACAAATTCCTACCTATTCCTCAATTGACCTGCATTCGGACACGGCCGGCGCTGGTATTGCTTGATTTGGGGTCACCAGTTCTTACACATTGAAGATGATGTTAGTCCCAAACGTCATCTGTTGGTTCTCTGTGTAATTACAGCTGACTTGGCAATAACGGAGTAGCAACCGTGGGCGGTCAATCATGCTCATGCTCATGCTCATTCCTTGGTTTGGAAATTATATACATAATCAGGGCTCGTAATGTTCACTCAATCTCAGGAGCACAGGATAAACAACGAAAGCTGATTCAAACTGGGCTTGAAAAACGCTTGCTTTGGTCTCATCGCACAGAAAAGTCGAAAACCTGTACATTACATACAGCTACGTAGTTCAACGTCACCTTTGCGTACAACCCGTTTGGGCTGCACCTTTGAGTTTTACCGAGATTCAAACAGGCAATCCCCAGCAAACATTTTTGACGTAGAACTACGTCTGTCTTTTCTATATTGGGGTACACTTTACGATTGCAAAAAATTGAAAAACGTCACGAAAATATGATAGACTTTGATCGTTAATATCTCAGCCGTTTCTCGATGGATTTTCAATTTTCTTGGACCATTCGATCAAGGAAGAGTCAACGCTTCATACCCGATGTACACTGAAGTCGTTTTTTACGCGGTTTGTTTTACACGAATCGCTTTTTTTGCGATTTTTTTTTCACTTGAATTTTGAGATTTGACCGGTTTATTTAGACATATTTTGCACGTTGTTTTAATTTACGCGGCCCATATGCTCCGCGTGAAAGTCGACTCCAGTGTGTTACAATATTTATGAATGATTATTTATTATTGAAAATTTGCTAACAGTTTATCAAATCGGTTTTGGTGAATCAGTCAATCTCGTAAGTGCATCGTAAGCTATTTCTTCCATAGCACTACATTCCAACTGAAACTTGACCTGCTTTTCAACTTATTAATAATTTGGCATTTCTTTAGTTATTCATTGAAAGCTTCTATATGCCCGTATTTGCATTAGTATATATCTTGTGTGGCAAAGTCAATGGATACACTATGCCCAGGGTGTCGAGAATGTCTCCCACCCGAAAACATCCTAGTCGGATCGAGAATCGATCTCACCATCTCCGGATTCTGCGTCTTTATTCGCAAGGCTAACTGGAAACCACAAACCAGCGTAGACGTAAAATTATTGCAACTTACAGGGCTTTTAGCTGGTGCAGTTCATTTCTGCTAACTTACACGGGCATTTTCTCTCGAAAGCTTTTGATGCGTTCTGGTAAACTTTCTTTGGCTCGTTTTTGCTGATTCCTAGGTGTCTGCCAGAGTAAACGCAAAGTCCGACGGGACTTACAGTCACTCTCAAAATTGAGCGTACAGCATGGATTAGATGAATATATTCGAAAATTCCAAAGGAAATTTAATTGTTGGCTCAATTGTTTTCAATGCATTTCAATATTCATCCCTTCCTTCAAAGTATGCGTACATAAAATGGTTGAAATTTTTTCTCTAAAGTTCATTTATTTGAAAATAGTCTCAAAATACGCTTATTAGATGTGACAAAATTGAGCGTACAGCTAATGTTTTTCTATAAAATTTCTTATTATAAACACGATTAATGTATTTTAATATTGTTTTTCCATGATTATATTTATAATAACAAACATCCGCTACTTAAACATTCAATGTTTTGAAATTAAACCATGTTTTAATCAAAATGGCAAACAAGTAAGATGTATAAACAATGCTATTTAACAATTCAATGCTGCTGGGAAAAATAGATGCTTTAAGATATGGATTTCACTGGCATCGTGTCTTATATATGATAGATAATCGAAATCGAGCGAGACATACGATGAATTTGGAAAAATTCAGTCGGTAAATGATGAAAACAGATGTAAACATACAAAGAAAACGACAAATGTTGGGAACGGCATATTTCAAATTAAGTATAACTTTATTTAAAAGTCGATGTATAGGTAGCTTATAAGCTCAGGACACTCACGAATAATAATATTAATTAAACAGCAGCACACGGATACATTATAAGATGTCATTTTATATTTGAAGACTCAGTCACCGTAGGAACAAATTTGGTTGAATCATTTAAATTCTCCAAGATATCATTAAATAAGCTGCCAAACTCTTAAAAAAGTTTATTTTTACTCGCCACATGGAAATCATCCAATTGTATCCCTTATGGTAACAGACCGTGTAGCTCAATCCAAATTTAATTATGTAATTACGATTTTAGGCTATCTTTTCAATATTCAATCAAAAGTGCTCTACGGGATTGAAAAGCTGTTTTAATGTTCGGTACCTTAACATGCAACTTGTACTTTTAGAATTTGACTGTGAATGATTGGATTCAATAATATTACTCTTAATGATAGACCTGAGACAATAATCGAGCTTTAAAACTAATTTAAGTTAAAGACATACTAAATTTGAATTATGTCATTCCTAACATTTGTCGTTTTCTCTGTATGTTTACATCTGTTTTCATCATTTACCTACTGAATTTTCCCAAATAAATCGTATGTCTCGCTCGATTTCGATTATCTATCATATAATAAATACGATGCCGGTAAAACATACAAATTAAAGCATTTATTTTGCCCACAGGCATTGAATTGTTAAATAGCATTGTTCTTACCTTTCACTTGTTCGCCATTTTGACCAAAACATGGTTTAATTTCAAAACATTGAATGTTTACGTAGCGGATGTTTATTATTATAAATATAATCATGAAAAAACAATATTAAAATACATTAATCATGTTTATAATAAGAAATTTCATAGAGAAAAATGCGCTGTACGCTCAATTTTGTCACATCTAATAGGCGTATTTTGAGATTATTTTCAAATAAATTAACTTTAGAGAAAAAAAATCAACAATTTTATGTACGCATACTTTGAAGGAAGGGATGAATATTGAAATGCATTAAAAACAACCGAGCTAACCATTTAATTTCCTTTGAAATTTTCGAATGTAGTCAACTAATCTATACTGTACGCTCAATTTTGAGAGTGACTGTACGTGAAGAAATAATATTAATTAATTGTCAAACTTCTTTGTCGCGTCATGTTGTATCGCGTCTACTCTGACTTCTTCAACGATGGGCTTTCTGTAATGAATCACCGGGAGCTTAGACTGACTTAGTGGAGGGTGCTAAATTTCTGTTCCAGTTTGCGTCGGTGATGGTTGCAGCGCTACATTATCAGCCAGGGTTGTGCTGAATAGTAGAAGCATAAGTACTAGAACGCCAATGGCGCTGTAGTCATTTGAATTATTTTGCCAAATTATATTTCAACCAGCTTCAATTGCGCATAATTTATGCATCATGTTGTAGTGCATGTTTGGCTTCATCAACAACATCGGTTTGACACTTGTAGTACCGGTACTTTGGCTGCCAGGTCGAAGTAACCTAGATGTTAGTGACGCGAACAGGAACAACATTAGCGACACAAAACAGATAGACAACATAGAACAAATTACCATTTTCAAAATCAACCCACTGTGTATCAACAGTACTAACAACCGACGAACGGGAGGGCCCGTATACCCAAGGTGAAAGAAAATGACAGCAAAGCATGCGCTGCTGTTCTGTCTCATGCTCGTTGGTCAGTGAAGCTTGACTTCCACCAGTAGGTTCGCTAGTGTTCTAAAATCGAAGATGAACCACATTTCAAAGCAATGATGCATATATGTTATGTGTTAGCAATCTTATACTTTTGAATCAACGATAATATTATTGGATTTATCATTTGACAACTTCTCGGGTGTGAAAAGTAGGCGAGTTGTAATCGACGATAACTTTTCAAATTTTGGAACAGTAGAAGTATAAGTACTAGAACGCTAGTGTTGGCGAATCTACGCCAGCGCGCCGCTACGAGCATGGCATCTATAAGTCAGCAAACCCTTTGGTAATAGGTAGAACTGAACAGGTACGTTACGGAGTGGCAGATCCCACATCTGTCATAGCGGTGAGTTGGCGGACAGATTAATAAGAGAAAGATTGATAACGATTGATAATGATAAATAGCAATACAGAAGCTACATCCAACTGCATGTGATTTGGCAGAGTATTATAGTTATTATTTTCTAAAAGCATATATTTGCGCTCGTTAGTTTGTGCTCTAAAACACAGTATAAGAGAGTTAATTTAACATGCAAACGTAAAAGTGAACTATTATCTAACTTATTATGTAGCTTACCATCATCGTATCTTAACCTAAATTGTTAGTGAAAACCTATCAACTAAATGGTAAATAATTAGATTAACTATACACTAAAATCATGCAAAAATGTTTAAGGCAGCCCTTACTTTGCACCGTTCAATGTGCAAAAACGTTCCATAAAAGAATGAAAAACGATCCGTAACTAACATCTGAATGTTACATAAAACGATACCATAAATCCATAAAATAGTTCGGGAGATTCCATAAAAAATGATCCATAAATCTTTGAAAAATGATCCATAAAAACTATATTTTGATCCATAAAATTTCAAATTTGCGCAATTTTTATCCTGATGATGATCCATAATTTCAGTAATATGATCCATAATTTTGGTCATATGATCCATAATTTTGTTTATATGATCCATAATGCTTGGAAAGAAGGCCAATGAAACTATATTAATTGATCCACACATTTTATAAAATCTATGGATCATTTGCCAAAATTTATGGATCATATCACCAAAACTATGGATCATTTGAACAAAGCTATGGATCAAATGGCCAGAGTTATGGAACATATGACTAAAATTATGGATCATATTACTGAAATTATGGATCATTATTAAGATAAAAAATGCGCAAATTTGAAGTTTTATGGATCAAAATATAGTTTTTTATTGATCATTTTCCAAAGATTTATGGATCATTTGTCATACGTTCATGGTAAAATAGCAGGAATTGGATTATTTTTCTTGACTATGTTAATGGAACATATTTTCCCATTAATTGCTAAATTTTAGTTTAGTTATGGATCGAAAAAATATTCTTTATGGGATCTCCTGAACTATTTTATGGATTTATGGTAGCGTTTTATGGAACATTCAGAAGTTATTTATGGATCGATTTTCGTTTTTTCAAGGATCCGTCTTTATTGTTTATATGCAAAAGTATGTTTTGCCAATGTTTAAACTTAGCCTATTTGCAATAAGGGTTGAAAGTACGATTCGATGGGTATGGATTATCAAGCACATAAGTGATTAGCAAATCCTATAACTGAATTCAACCAACATTAGACTGGTTCAGACAGACTGATAGACTGGACTCGATACAATAAAGGGACTAAACGTAAGTCAGATACATAGACTAAGACATATCTTGTGAAGTAATAATATTTACCAATTACTCCACAAAACTGTATTGCAGGAAAATAATAATTCCCTTACCGTAAACCCCAAGCAACGGTCGTTTTATTCCGGGGTTATTATTTTGGAAAACTTCCCCTGTTAACAGATTCCGCAGCACTTCATCCTGTTTCCTGTTTCCAACAGCTAGTGGCGCTGTAGTCATTAAAAGTATTTTGCCAAAATATGCTTCCATAATCCTAACTTGTCGGTTTGTTATGCATAATGTTGTAGTGCATGTTTTGTTTCATTACCAACATTGGTACTACAACCGGTACTTTGGCTGCCAGATCAAAGTGACCTAGATGTTAGTCACGCGAACAGGAACGACATTAGCAATCTAATACTTATACATCTACTTTTGGAACCGATTGTTAATAAACAATATTTAAATGTAAACCTAACTAATACCATTGTGTTTTAGTGTTACGTAGAAAAATAAGTTAAAAAAATAGCATTTACCAATGATTCGAGATACAATTATCGAACGATGCTTACACTCTATCGAGATTTTATCAATTGATAATTTGGATATGTGGATGCTTAAGGATGTTGTTCATCCTCGAATATTTGAAAATTTTATTTTTATCATGCTTTTCAAATGTTCGTCTAAAAATAATATACATCACCATGGTTCGTAATGCTCACTCAATCTCAGAAGCACAGGATAAACAACGGAAACAGATTCACCGTGGGCTTGAAAAACGCTTGCTTTAGTCTCATCGAATAGAAAAGTCGAAAACCTGTGTATGGGAAGATCCATAAAGTACGTCACGCAAAAAATCGGCGATTTTCAACCCCCCCCTCCCCCCTTCGTCGCACTTTTTGTATTAAACCTCTAGAATTTTTGTATGAATCGTCACGCTGCTCGGAACCCCCCCTCCCCCCTAAGAGCGTGACGTACTTTGTGGATGGCCCCTTATATTACATACAGCTACGTAGTTCAACGTCACTTTTGCGTACAACCCGATTGGGCTGCACCCTTAAGTTTTTTGTTGAGATGTCTGTCAAAGTTGCTGAAAATCTGCAAATAGTTTGCCGAAAGTAATTTATGCCGGGACACGGCTGTGCGGATTTTCCAGAAATAAAACTAATTGTGTATGATCAAAAATGTCGATCCGTTTGGCCAAATGACATTTTCGATCAAATGGCCTTTCTGTCAAACGACTTTTTTGACCAAAGTTCGACCGAAAGACTTTTTGGGCCTTATGCCCAAATGAAATTTTAAGCCAACGGTGGAGGACTGAAATCATTTCAAAACTCATGGAAGTAAAGTTAAAAAAAAATCAGCCAAACGACCATTTCGGCAAACGGCATTTTCGGTTAAATTACCTAATTAGACAAGTTACTTTTTTGACCATAGGATCAATTTGGCCGAATGAAATTTTCGTCCGTATGTTCATTTCGTTTAAATGACATTTTCGACCAGACGAGTTTCAACCAAACTACATATTCGGCCAAAAACATTTCGGCCTTGTGGTCTACGGCCAAACGGATCTTCCCGTCGTTTTACCGAAAGTCATTCTGAGGAAAGTCATTTTTTTAATTCCACTTGATCGAATTGAACGTTCGTCCGAAACGGTTGTTAGGTTGAAAACGGTTTGGCCGAAAGCGACATACAGCCGAAAGGAACATGGAGCTGAATTGGTAATTTGGTCGAAAAAGTTATTAGCACTAACAGGTCCTTTGTCTGTAAATGCCGCTTTGCCGAAGCGGCCGTATGATCGAAAATGTCGATTGAAAAGATGATTGATAGAAATGGTCGTTTGGCAGAAAGAGCCATCTGGCACGAATATGTTCTTTCTGTTTAATTTTTCGATAAAATGATCAGTCGATAAAATGACCGAATGGCACTTTCGTCCGAATATCCTTTTCAGCCAAATGATCAGTATACCAACGATGGCATTTTCGACCAAACGACTTTGTCAACCAAAGGAACTGTTCTCCTGGCCGGATGTCCTTTTCGACCAAATGATTTGTTCAGTCAAATGGCGTAGTCGGTCAAACAACCTTTGGCCTCGTGGTCTTCGGCGTTCAAAAATTATATTCAACGAGAACTTTTTCGGGTTGCAATGGGAAGTCTTCCGGAAAATCCTTCGGAATTTCCACTAGAAGTTTTTCTTCGTTTTTACGGAGAGCTTTAAGAAATTTTAACAGGAAGTTATTTCAAAAAAAAATCTTTGGAGTTTTTACGAAACAATCTATGGAATTTCAACGTTATGTTGAAAGGAAATTTTACGGAAACTACATCGGATCTTCGGAAATTGCTCGGAAAATTCTGCGGACTTCTACAAATTTGAATCGGCGTCGAAAATAACAAATCAGCGGCGTGACAAAAGTTTGACGGCAGCGCGCCGATTCTAAATTGTCGGCGGCGGCGGCACACACCTCTACCTGTACCAAATGACCGTTAAAATACTAAAATAGTTGTTGTATTTGTAACCAACGTATAGCGCAACAACTTTGTGATTTGTACGAATTCGTAACCGTCGTGGTTTAGATATGTCACTTAATTGATGAGAAAATCAATTAATGCTTCTTCGAATCTCTTAAAATATGTGGATTTCTTGCTTAACTTTTCAAAAGCACCTATAAATAGCGCAATTAACAGAACAACATGAAAGCTATTGATTGCTGTATTCAAATTAATTCATGAAAAAAAAAGTTACTTAGGACCTTTTGAAAAGTTTAGCGATATTTACATATACAGACCCCATTCGATTTTAGCAACAGTCGATTTTGGCAACCATTTTTTTTATATTGCTTATAAACCACGTAAATATCGTAATCCTCGTAAAAAAAATTGGTTAGACCCCTAAACCGACGTAAAAAAATAAATTGTAAAAAAACGAAAAAAAATTAAAACAAGAAAAATGCCTAAATATCGAAATTTTTGTAAAAGAAATTGGTTAGACTCCGAAACCGACGAAAATAAAATAAAAAAAAACCGCGTGAAAAATTTGTAGTGTAAACGTTTAGATTTCAAAATTCGCGTAAAAAAGGGTCACAGTGTGTCTAGTGTGTTGATTTCGGCAACATAAATGTACCGAACGAGTTGCCAAAATCAAATGGGGTCTGTATATCTAAAAGTTAAAATTCAAATATGCATTTATTACTCTAATGTGTATGAAATTCATAACCTCAATTAAAGATTATATTTTTCAAGAACTCGAAGGCATAGTATCGATTGCGTATCAACATCAAATCTGATTTGATTCGATTTCTAAAATTGTATGCTACTCAAACTTTAAAAAGCATGAAGGTACCTATTTTTATCAACATCCTAAATTCCCCCGAGACATGATCATCTCAGTTCCCAGAACTCGCCATGCATGATCGGAGCTTTTAACAAAAACCTCCAGCACCTCGAGAACCTGTCATATTCTCCCTAATTCGATCCGCTCGCGAAGATGAATTATCGTTTGATTATAGATTGTCAACGCTGGAGACTTTTTCGTGTGTCAGTTCACTGCCGCCCGAGAGCGCAGCGCCAGAAAAAGACGCGGCAGCGTTCGCTCAGATCGTTGCGTCGCGCCGTTGGTATTGTTCTTTCCCGGCGCGCATTGTCCGATCCCGTCCCAACGACCGACGTCCAGCGCAAAAGGTGCTTCGTTCGCTTTATAGAATCCCTATGGGTAGTCAACCGGTGGTGGTGTCAGTCACTTTTGGTGGAGATACGAAACAAAAAACAGTCCAACGCCAAGTGTGTGGCTTGATGGCATTTTATTTGTTTGGTATGTGCGCATGTGGTTATTAGGAGGTTAGGATTCGATAGCTTAATTTATGATACGCCGAGTCACTCTATAATTAAATTGACAATGACGCTGCACTGTGGTTGGAGCAGTATTAAATAATGGTAAAAAATTCAAATTTTTAGTGTACTTCTATTCGACATCCGAATAATATTAAAATATTCGCCAAATGTACCCGGTCTTGCTTAAAATAAATCATCATCAAATTCAAATTTCTATATTCTTTAAAGTTTTTCTCTATATCTGCTTTGCTTTCTAAATGACTTCTTCAATTGTTGGAAATTTTCAAATTTTTCATGGCCAATTTCACATTTTCCTTTTGATTTTTATATTTCGGGTTTTCTTGTCCAACTGTGGATCGAAGGTTCCTCACTGTGCGACGCACTGTTTTTGGGGGTCGTGCACAGATTCGAGCTTGTACGGACCGAACTGGTTGTCCCCGGCGGGAATGATTGTCATTTGAATTGGAATTTAATAGGCGTTTAATAGCCAGCGCGCGGAGGGAGGAGGTTTCTTTATTCGGTTAGGTTGTCAACTTTTTACCTATTGTGCTGAGTGGTGAAGTCGCGCCTCGCCATCCAGAGCTCGGTCCGCAATGTATATTCCTTCTTTTTGACAGATGATAATTGATGACGTTGGTAGTTTCCAGTTTTTTTTCTCGGGAGGTTATTGAGCCCATTGGGTCTCATTTGAAGAATATGACCTTGATCTTGAACGTGTACCCCTCGCCGTGCGAAGTTGGCACAGGTTTCGTTTGATGCGATTTATTGGATTTATTGGCTGCAGTTAGTGCGTTCAACGAGCGAGACATAATTCATAAAGGTATAATAATTGATGAAAGATTGTAATGATCATGTGCTCCACGACGAACAAGAGCAGTGTTTCCTACGAAAACGACGATGACGGTGTAATGGAACTGAAACGACACGGTAATTGATGAAGCGAGCGAGGAGACCACGATGAAGGAAAAAACAACCGCTACAACTGTGCGCCGTGAAAAATATCGACAAGAGACAACCGAAAAACCAATCAACACAAACGTCTGGGGCTTTGAACCAATTCACCACCCGAAAATAATCCAAATCGGTCCGGGGTAATCAAAGGACTCCGAGAACGTGACCATTGGACGACACCGACGGAAAGAACCTAAAGGTGCCCATGCACGTCATTATGGCGGCATGTATTCTGGTCGGTCACCGAGCGGATATTGGTGATTGTCTTGTGTCCTGCTGACCGCGCGGTTGAGATTCAATCTGCCTGGCAGAGATCCAGCGAAAGAGCGTCAACGACAGAAATTCAAT
Organism: Armigeres subalbatus; assembly: GCF_024139115.2. Lineage (NCBI taxonomy): Eukaryota > Metazoa > Arthropoda > Insecta > Diptera > Culicidae > Armigeres > Armigeres subalbatus. The sequence goes on along the minus strand of NC_085141.1, from coordinate 47,259,736 downwards.
TTTGTGAAACACCGACACTGCGTCGCGCTTTGGTCACGTTGGAGTGGATATGTAGAGCTGAGCAAAGGGACAGAGGGGTCGATCGGTATGATTAATTTTTGTTTCAGGTATTTTTGTCGTGCATTTCGGAAATTTTCTGCGCAGGGTTGGTACTTGTGTAGAGGCGTTAGATGTAATTTTCCAAAGTTTGTATCACATTGAAGCGAAATCAAACGATTCTACCGAGTACGGCATCATCATCGTTGAGGGATAAAGAAGGGTTTTACGTTAGTGAATTAGGCCGATGCAAATATTAAATTTGTCTCATAACTTTTCCAAAATATTTAAGGGGAAAAATGAGGGTGAGATGCCGCACTTTAGAGATCTTGTAGAACAGACTTGATTTATTAACGTAAATATGTGTGAGACTGTGTCTTTCGTAGTGGAAACAAAACGTAAGTAGCAACTCGCTCATTTTTATCAGCTAAAAAAGTAAAATATTGGTTACACATTTTATTTATGCCAAGGAGGCCGTTAAATTTCTAAGATTATTTTAAATGAAGATTTTTTGTACGATTTTGCGTTAATTGATAGATCCATGTGTTCATTGCATTATGTGAGTCCTGTAAAAAGCTTGTAGGTTATGTTTGTAAGCAGTTTACGTTTTGAGTAAAAATGAAAGTGATGCTTCGTCTATCCCTTACAATCGGTATAGATGCCGCAAAAATCAGGGTGATACGCCGCACTTACGTACTATCAGCACTTCAATGAGATATGATTATTAAGTGGGAAAACCATGTAATTTTTTTTTTTTTTTTCTATTGTGTTTATTTGACAGGCTCAGGCGTGTATAACACTTAACGGAGCCGAGACTTTATGATATTTACAATCGATATCATCTTATTATCGACAGTTAGTAAGGGAAAGGGACATAGACCAAGATACTCGTGGCGACTCAAGGTTAGATTGCGTAATTTCAGGACGGACTAGGTTGGGATTTAGGTTTGAGGTATTTCAGCTGCTCATCCGGGTATTTGACGTCAATAACGGTATGGCGTAGCGTCGGGCTCGAGTTGTGGTTCGTCAGGAGCATCTTCCGGATGGCCATAGCTTAGTATTACACAGAACAATAAGACAAAACACAAACGAGAAAGAAAAAAAGATAGGGAATTAGACTTTTATGTCAGACGAGCAAAGAAAGGCATAGATGGCCTGCATATAAACCACATCGCGATCCCCCAAAACACCTCTTACTTCCCTGTAGAGTTTTTTTTTACCTCGGGCCACAAGGGTATCCAATAGTTGCTCTCTGGAGGCGTCGTTTTCCGAGCAATACCAAACTACGTGATCGATGTCATCGTAACCGGCTCCACACCTACATAGGTTGCTATCAACCAGGTTTATTCTATAGAGGTGTGCGTTTAGTGAATAGTGATTGGACATAAGTCTCGACATCGTGCGAATGAAGCCTCGGCTTAAGTCCTCACCTCTGAACCACGCTCGCGCAGAAACTTTAGGAACAATGGAAAAGAGCCACCGTCCAAGTTCATTGTGTGACCAAATCATTTGCCAATTTTGAAGAGTACTCTGACGGACTAATGGGAAAAACTCGTTGTTCGAGATTTGTCTATCATAAACTTCACCTTCCTGTGCGCCCACCTTTGCTAGCGAGTCCGCCTTCTCATTGCCTTAGATTAGGCAATGGGATGGGACCCATACAAAGGTAATCTTAAATGATCTTTCGACCAAATCACGCATCTGCTCTCTTACAGTTGTAAGAAAGTAAGATGCGTGCTTAACAGGTTTCATCGACCGGAGTGCCTCGATAGAACTAAGACTATCCGAGAAGATGAAATAATGGTCTACGGCTGATCGGAAATTATCCCCAAAGCGAAATTAATTGCTGCCAGCTCAGCAACATAAACCGAACACGGTTCTTGAAGTTTTCGGAAGGTGGTTGAATTTACGTTGAAAACACCGAAGCCAGTGGATCCGTTAATGCGAGAACCATCAGTTAAATATCTGTTATTGCAATTGACATGTTCATATTTTTCAGAAAAAATGGAAGGGATAGATATTTGTCAAAGATGATCTGGTATTCCTTGAATAGCGTGTTTCATGGACAGATCGTATTCAATTGAGGAACTGTCGTTGACGAAGTGAACTCGAGGTGGATTATAACATGGAAGACAGAGATCTGTCGATATGTAGTTGAGGTAGACTCGCAGGTATCTTGAATGATGAGCCAGTTCAAGCATATTATCGAAGTTTTCTAATACAAGTGTGTTACTTGTTCCACATTTGATCAGTATTCTAAGTGAGAGCTCCCAGTAACGGTGCTTTAAAGGAGTGACTCCAGCAAGCACCTCCAGGCTCATGTTATGCGTTGAATGCATACAGCCAAGGGCAATACGCAAACAACGATATTGAATTCGTTCCAATTTGATTAGGTGGCACTCAGCTGCTGAGAGGAAGCAGAAAGAGCCATACTCTAAAACAGAGAGAATAGTCGTTTTATATAGATTGATTAGGTCTTCCGGGTGAGCGCCCCACCATGTTCCGGAGATAGAACGGAGAAAATGGATCCTTTTTCGGCATTTCTCTAACAAATAATCAATATGGGTCTTCCAGGTACACTTAGAATCAAACCAGACCCCAAGGTATTTAGAAGATAAAAGATTGGTTTATGTCATCTTTCAACAGCTTTAGTTTCAGTTGAGCAGGGTACCGCTTCTTAGTAAACACAACCAATTGAGTTTTTGCGGAAGAACTCGATCCCTAAATGTCTGGCCCAACCAGTCAGGTTATTTAGGAATTTTGCAATGGTCTTTGCAGGACTTCTGCACATGAACCTCTTAGGGAGATCACGGCATCATCTGCAAGTTGTCTAAGCGTGCATTGTCCTTCCAAACAATTGTCAATATCTTTAACATAGAAATTGTAAAGCAAGGGACTTAAACATGAACCTTGGGGAAGGCCCATGTAGCTATTTCTGAAAGTTGTCAGAGTGCCGAGAGTAAAGTTCATGTGTTTTACTGACAACAAATTGTACAAGAAATTATTCAAAATAACGGGTAATCCACTACTGTGCAGATTTTCCGACAGTACTTCTATGGAAACAGAATCAAAAGCGCCCTTAATATCCAAGAAAACTGAAGCCAGTTGCTCCTTGTGCGCATAGGCCAGCTGTATATCTGAAGAGAGCAACGCTAGACAGTCATTTGTTCCTTTACCTTTTCGAAACCCGAATTGAGTATTTGACAGTAATGAATTTTGCTCGACCCAATGGTCAATTCTTGAAAGGATCATTTTCTCCAATAATTTTCTCATGCATAATAGCATGGCAATCGGTCGGTATGAATTGTGATTAGACGCTGGTTTCCCAGGCTTTTGAATAGCTATTACTTTGACCTGTCGCCATTCAGGTGACACAATGTTGTACTCCATGAAACAGTTGTACAGGTCAAGTAATCGTCTTTTAGCGATATCTGGGAGGTTTTTTAAAAGATTGAATTTGATATTATCGCATCCCGGAGAAGAATTGTTTGATGAAAGAAGAGACATAGATAGTTCCAGCATTGAGAATGGTTCACCCAAAGAACCGGGATCAAGCGTAGATTCTCGAAATAGCGGTTCAGCTGGTACGGAATCTGGACAGACCTTTTTTGCGAAGTTGAATATCCATCGATTGGAGTATTCTTCACTCTCGTTGGTGGAAATGCGGTTCCGCATGTTGCGGGCCGTTTTCCAAAGTGTTGTCATTGAGGTTTCTCGTGATAGTCCCTCGACAAAACGTCGCCAGTAGCTACGTTTTTTAGCCTTGAGAAGATTTTTGAGCTTTCTTTCAAGCCTCAAATACTCTTCGAAAAGCTCAGACCTTCCGTGTTTACGGAAAGCCTTGAAGGCATCAGATTTCTCGGAATACAACTTAGTACATTCATCATCCCATCCAGGAGTGGCTGGTCTTCTTATGACAGATGTACTTGGAACGCGTCGTTTCTGAGCTTCTAGTGCGCTTTTATGAATCAATTCGGTAAGGAATCGATACTCATCCAGTGGAGGAAGAATATCAGTTGATTCAATACCAATGTTTTCCGCCGATGCAAATTTTTGCCAGTCAATGTTTTTCGTGAGGTCGGAAGGAACATTAACTGGCACTGATCGTTGATAGCCGCTTTTGATTGTGGTGACTATCGGCATGTGGTCACTACCATGGGGATCTTGGATTACCTTCCACGTGGAATCTAATGATAGTGAATTAGAGCATAAAGACAGATCTATTCGACTTTCCTGACCTTGAGGTCCTATTCGAGTTACTTCGCCTGTGTTCAAAATATTCAAGTTGAAATCGTCGCACAAATCATAGAAAATAGGCGCTCTGTTATCGTCTCTAGTTTCGCCCCATGCAATACCATGTGCATTCATATCACCCAGTATTAAAACTGGGGATGATAAAGAGAGACTGCGCTCCAAAGATGCCGACGATTAAGTGAGGCATTTGGGGAATATACACTGAAGCTATGCAAAGGTCTTTATTCTTTACATTTACTTGGCAAGCGACGATTTCTAAACCATTAACAGTCGGAATGGGAATTTTGTAGAAAGTGTGACATTTTTGATTCCCAAAAGAACGCCACCATAATGATCATTCCGATCTTGGCGAATAATGTTAAAATCGTGGAAGTTGATTTCATCTTCAGAAGAAAGCCATGTTTCACAGAGTGCAAATATATCGCAATCGGAGTTGCGAATTAAAAACTTAAACACGTCAATTTATGTTTCAGACTATGACAGTTCCACTGCAGCACAGTGATTGTATCTTGTATGGCCGTATTATCCATCGAAAGATACAAGTCCTGCAAGAAGGGCCATGAAACAGTCAATTGCTTCAGATAACTTTCAACTGTTGGAATAAAGAGGTCAATGATTGGCCTCAATGAATTCGGAATATTGAACAAATTCAAAATACGATCCACAAGATCCTTAAAGGATATCAATCCTCGCTTGGACGAGATTCTTTTCTTAGAAGTGCGAGTAGCAGTTTTCTGCTCAGAGATATTCCTTGCCTGATGTTTCTTTGTAACATCAGTTTTAGGCAATGGCGGGAATGTCTTACTGCAACATGGGTCAAAAGGAGCAGTATAGACAGGCTGCTTCGGAATTTTAAATAATCCCCATTACCATCAGATTTCGGCAAGCTTCTATGGATGATTTTTGTTTTCTTACGGCGCAATCCGGGAAGACAGTTTCTTCCTCTTTTCGGGTACGTGTACCTCCGCAGAATCATCCATATCGGCTACGTCAGAGTCCGATTCGTCTATGGAAATGACATCATAAAAATCACTTACTTGAACGGCAGCTGAAATAGCAGCCGTTGCGTTGGCAGTTGCGGATGTGTCTTGCGACTTCACCATTTCTGCATACGACTGCTTAGAGCGCTGTACTAATGAACGCTTAACTTTTGGGTGCGCTTTTGTACACCGGACATTCTTGCAAACCATGGGGAGGGTCCATGCCACAATAAGCGCACTTTGTAACTTGTTGTTGGCAGGACTCCTCCCTATGCCTTTCAAAACATTTGCCACAACGGGCTTGTTGTCGCAAAACTCGGCAGTGTGCCCCAACTGTTTGCAGTTGGTACAATTGAAAACTCTGGGTTCAAAAGACGCACCGGAAACAACATATTTTCGATATCTACATATTTTGGGAGTATCGAACCGGCAAACGTTACCCGTAGCGAACCTGACTTCGAATATACTTTTTTACCATCTACCATGGCTGCTGAATGCAATTCCTTGCAGTCCAGAATATCCACGGTAGATTGCAGGGCATTCTTTAAACGGCCTTTTCCTGCAAGCACATCCTTACAAGTCAGGCTCGCTGCGTTAATTACGCCTTCAATCTCGACCTCCCGCGAGGGCACATAAACCAAATATTCCACATTATAGTTCTGGTCTTTTGCGATAGCATTTGCATCCTGGTATGAAGGTGCGGTTACACGTAGTTTGTTCCGATTGATTTGATGAAAATCAGTTTTCGGAAAACGACGCGTCAAATCACGTTTGATTCCTAGAAATCAATACTTTTCACTTTCTGCCGAAAGTAAACAACCCAAGGCCCAGGCGAAGAAGCCTGGTAGAATCGCGATGCGAACGACATTGTCTTTGGGAGGCGTCTCGCCTCCGTTTTCTTCGTCCATGAAATGTAATACAAAATCCCCCCAAAAAAAAAAATAGAAGAGAAAAATAATAGTACTAATAGGTTTTAATTATAATAATAACAAAACAAACACACACAAAAAAAAAAGAAGAAAAAATTCAAAGTTTTTAATAATAATTTAGGCAACCTTTTTTGCGTTTCGTCCCACTCTAATGCAACGGTACCACCCTTGCTCAACGACATGCAGAGCACACAAAAGCTTCACCACTGGTGCGTGGATGAAAGTTAAACGAATGCAAAGAGACAATGGGATACAATCTTTTACTTAGCCTGTTTGCTGCCTACCCGAGTAGGTAGCGTTGTCGATGACGACCTGATGCTGATTGATACTGATCGTCGTCGCAGCACTTGATGAAAAAAAACCAAACTAACGAGACTGCAATAGCATCGCTAGAACAGCTCGCTTCCTTAACTAGTCGGCTGGATAAATCACCTTGTAACTAGCTTTACACTCGCGTAGGCAACTTAACGATATAAAAACAACCCGCCGAATACTAAACGGGGGAAAAAACTCTAGCGGTATAAAGCGCGTCACGTGATGAGACACGGGAGTAAAATACGTCCGGCTCGTCCAGAAACACGACAAGGAATGAACCATGTAAAATTCGAAAACCAAGATATTGCAAGGGATTGGGAAGAGAATCCTGCCCAACAAATCCAGACGTCCTAGGATATTTGTTCCTTTATTAACCTTCTGTCTGTGCTCAAAAAAACTTACGTTGTCTGTGCTCTGGGGTCAAATTGACCCCACATTGAAATTGCTATAACTTTTTTTAATATTTGGCCAATTTTGGATTTTTTGGGCTGTTTTGAAAGATAATTTAATCATCTTTCAGGTCGTTACCAAAGACTGACTATAGGTGGACGGGTACATCGCGGGAAGGGGTATTAGTAAACAAGGGTACAAAAACAGTGATTTTTCATGCTTTTTTTATTATATCTGAAAATCCTACCCATTTTAAACTGCTCCTTTTCAAAAAGGTTATGCAGGAAGGCGTCTTCTTTGACATGAGGCATTGATTAGCGTAGCGCTTGGTCGCTAGGTGGCGGTATATTTGAATTCATTATTTTACACTACTCAAGTAACTCCGATATATGGAACTTTCCTCATTGTAAATATTCTTATCGCACAAATTAAAAATTAGAAGAAGTGCTCATTATATTGAACACCGCTTTGTAGTGCTAGACATCCTGAACAATGTTGCTGAATACAACTTTGGTGTAGGTATGAGGGATCTCAAGCTAAAGCAATATTTCATATATGCAAGAATATTGCAAGTACACTAGCACCGCCTATTTGTAAATTTCCTTATTATTTATTCCGTCAAATGGCAGTCTATTGCCACCAGACGAACTTTGTTACAGACGTCATCTTTACAAATTTCAAAATTGTGCGATAAGAATATTTACAATGAGGAAAGTTCCATATATCGGAGTTACTTGAGTAGTGTAAAATAATGAATTCAAATATACCGCCACCTAGCGACCAAGCGCTACACTAATCAATGCCTCATGTCAAAGCAGACGCCTTCCTGCATAACCTTTTTGAAAAGGAGCAGTTTAAAATGGGTAGGATTTTCAGATATAATAAAAAAAGCATGAAAAATCACTGTTTTTGTACCCTTTTTTACGAAAACCCGGGATGTACTCGCCCACCTATAGTCAATCTTTGGTAACGACCTGAAAGATGATTGAATTATCTTTCGAAACAGCCCCAAAAATCCAAAATTGGCCAAACATTAAAATAGTTATAGCAATTTCAATTTGGGGTCAATTTGACCCCAGAGCACAGACAACGTAAGTTTTTTGAAAAAAGGCACTGTAGCGCATATTTTCAAGATTTTTCAAGCGAATTTGGACATAGGAGACAGATCTCGGCGAGTTTTACCAAACTACCAAAAATTAGGAGAATCGGTTGAAAACTAAAAAAATGGCAGCCACTCAAAGTTGCCTGGGGTCATATTGACCCCAGAGCACAGACAAAAGGTTAACATGCTCCGAACTTAACAATTTTTACACAAGGCATGATTTCGACTTAATCTGTCGTTCTTTATTATTATCATACATGCTCACTACTGAATACATCACAATAGGGGAGACTGGGAAAACTTGATCCCCTTTTCTCATATCCGATGTCTTACACCCAAAAATGAATAAGTTTAAGCGATTTTCGCACAGAATCTGTAAGAAATACTTTAAATAATAATTTAACTTTTCTGATGCGTGACAGTCTGTAAATTATTGTTGTTATTATTACACAATCTATTTTTTAGAGTGCTGTCAAAAATCAAATTAAAAAATATTTGGCGGGAATTGATCCCTTCCAAGTGCTCTCTGATTTTTTGAATATATTATATATAAATACGCAGATTTTCCGACTTACAGTGCGTATTCATGAACGATTCATGATAAGGAATTCGACAGCCTACCTATTCAATAAATATGTTTTCGAAACCACCCTTAATCAAATTTGTCAAACCTACACAGGAATAGCTACCTGAGAACAAATTTATATATTTTTTTGATTTTATTAATGACTTTGTGCTGTGTTAAAATTATTGCATTTTGTTATTGTTGGGAGAAAGCGCTTTACAGCATTTTAAAAGAAAGCTTCTTAAAAAAAATCCAAGTCTCTTGAAAAGAAGGCTTCCTCTTGAAAGGAGGTTTCCGAACGTCACGGAAGGATGCTTCCGAGCCTCAGGAAAGGAGGCTTCCGAGCCTCTTGAAAGGAGGCTTCCGAGCCTCTTGAAAGGAGGCTTCCGAGCCTCTTGAAAGGAGGCTTCCGATCCTCTTGAAAGGAGGCTTCCGATCCTCTTGAAAGGAGGCTTCCGATCCTCTTGAAAGGAGGCTTCCGATCCTCTTGAAAGGAGGCTTCCGAGCCTCTTGAAAGGAGGCTTCCGAACCTCTTGAAAGGAGGCTTCCGACCCTCTTGAAAGGAGGCTTCCGACCCTCTTGAAAGGAGGCTTCCGACCCTCTTGAAAGGAGGCTTCCGAGCCTCTTGAAAGGAGGCTTCCGAGCCTCTTGAAAGGAGACCGAGCATCTTGAAACGAGGGATTCTGAGCCTCTTGAAAAGAGGCTTCATAGCCTTTTGAAGGGAGGCTTCTGAGCCTCTTGAAAGGAGGCTTCGAGCCTCTTGAAAGGAGGCTTCTGAGCCTCTTGAAAGGAGGCTTCCAGAGCCTCTTGAAAGGAGGCTTTGAGCCTCTTGAAAGGAGGCCTGAGCCTCTTGAAAGGAGGCTTCCTGAGCCTCTTGAAAGGAGGCTTCTGAGCCTCTTGAAAGGAGGCTTCCGATCCTTTGAAAGGAGGCTTGATCCTCTTGAAAGGAGGCTTCTGAGCCTCTTGAAAGGAGGCTTGAGCCTCTTGAAAGGAGGCTTCTGAGCCTCTTGAAGGAGGCTTCCGAGCCTCTTGAAAGGAGGCTTCAGCTTCTTGAAAGGAGGCTTCCTGAGCCTCTTGAAAGGAGGCTTCTGAGCCTCTTGAAAGGAGGCTTCTGAGCCTCTTGAAAGGAGGCTTCCGAGCCTCTTGAAAGGAGGCTTCTGAGCCTCTTGAAAGGAGGCTTGAGCCTCTTGAAAGGAGGCTTCTGAGGCCTCTTGAAAGGAGGCTTCTGGAGCCTCTTGAAAGGAGGCTCTGAGCCTCTTGAAAGGGAGGCTTCCGAGCCTCTTGAAAGGGAGGCTTCCGAGCCTCTTGAAAGGAGGCTCTGAGCCTCTTGAAAGGAGGCTTCCTGAGCCTCTTGAAAGGAGGCTTCCTGAGCCTCTTGAAAGGAGGCTCTGAGCCTCTTGAAAGGAGGCTTCTGAGCTCTTGAAAGGAGGCTTCTGAGGCCTCTTGAAAGGAGGCTTGAGCCTCTTGAAAGGAGGCTCTGAGCCTCTTGAAAGGAGGCTGAGCCTCTTGAAAGGAGGCTTCCGAGGCCTCTGAAAGGAGGCTTCCGAGCCTCTTGAAAGGAGGCTTCCTGAGCCTCTTGAAAGGAGGCCTGAGCCTCTTGAAAGAAGGCTTCTGAGCCTCTTGAAAGGAGGCTTCTGAGGCCTCTTGAAAGGAGGCCTTGAGCCTCTTGAAAGGAGGCTTCTGAGCCTCTTGAAAGGAGGCTTGAGCCTCTGAAAGGAGGCTTGAGCCTCTTGAAAGGAGGCTTCTGAGCCTCTTGAAGGAGGCTGGGGCCTCTTGAAAGGAGGCTTCCAGCCTCTTGAAGGAGGCCTGAGCCTCTTGAAAGGAGGCTCTGAGCCTCTTGAAAGGAGGCTTGAGCCTCTTGAAAGGAGAGGCTTCCTGAGCTCTTGAAAGGAGGCTCTGAGCCTCTTGAAAGGAGGCTTCCAGAGCCTCTTGAAAGGAGGCTTCCGAGCCTCTTGAAAGGAGGCTTCTGGAGCCTCTTGAAAGGAGGCTTGAGCCTCTTGAAAGGAGGCTTCCAGGCCTCTTGAAAGGAGGCTTGAGCCTCTTGAAAGGAGGCTTCTGAGCCTCTTGAAAGGAGGCTTGAGCCTCTTGAAAGGAGGCTTCTGAGCCCTCTTGAAAGGAGGCTTCCAGCCTCTTGAAAGGAGGCTTCCGAGCCTCTTGAAAGGAGGCTTCCAGGCCTCTTGAAAGGAGGCTTCTGAGCCTCTTGAAAGGAGGCTTGAGCTCTCTTGAAAGGAGGCTTCTGAGGCCTCTTGAAAGGAGGCTCTGAGCCTCTTGAAAGGAGGCTTGGGAGCCTCTTGAAAGGGGGCTTCGGAGTCTCTTGAAAGGAGGCTTCCGAGCCTCTTGAAAGGAGGCTTCTGGGGCTCTTGAAAGGAGGCTCCAGGCCTTTTGAAAGGAGGATTCCGAGCCTCTTGAAAGGAGGCTTCCGAGCCTCTTGAAAGGAGGCTTCCGAGCCTCTTGAAAGGAGGCTTCCGAACCTCGTGAAAGGAGGCTTCCGAGCCTCGTGAAAGGAGGCTTCCGAGCCTCTCGAAAGGAGTCTTCTGAGACTCTTAAAAGGAGGCTTCCAAGCCTCTTGAAAGGAGGCTTTCGAGCCTCTTGAAAGAAGGCTTCCGAGCCTCTTGGAAGGAGGCTTCCGAGCCTCTTGAAAGGAGGCTTCCGAGCCTCTTGAAAGGAGGCTTCCGAGCCTCTTGAAATGAGGCTTCCGAGCTTTTCTCAGGTGGCGCCTCTACTTGTTGCTTGACGACAGTATTTATTCAATGTGATGTGTAGTATCAATAGCTGCCTCCCACTTTTGGCCTAACGGAATTTTCAGCTATTCAAATGAACGAGTTTTTTGGGCAAACGGCCTGTTCGGCCGGACATTTTCAGTCGTATGTCCATTTCGTTCAGATGTGTTTTGGTTTGTTCGGTCAAATGACATATTCGGCCTGAGCGCCGATCTACTTTGAACCAGCGGCGGTGTGAATGCTATTTTCTGTCGCCGGGCGGCGGAGGCTCTATGCAATAAATAACCAATCATGTTAGCCACTTTTTAATTGTTTACATAACAGTTGTACTGAAAAACGTACATTAAGGACTATTTTAAGTTGATTCAAAACAATAGTGGAACACGACGGAACAAAACAAAACATTGTGCATTCGGTAGCTTAAAACCGAATTTTTCAGATGGTGGCTGTTTGGCTTGCCGCCTCTTGCCGCTTTTCATGATGTGTTGATGTGAAAATTTACTATTTTTTCTAAAGATTCCCTAATAACGTTGACAGGTTTCAAGATAGATCAAAGTAGTCTTCTAGACAAACATGTTTTTTGTCATTATGCACAACTTTCTAGAACAAACCATAATGCTTAAATCATTTCCAAAAAAGTTATGCTCAAAATATGATTTTTGGGGGTCATTCATACAAAACGTGCTCTAATTCTTTACAAAACCGTTTGTCCAATATTGTGTCTTCAGAAAAGATGTTCCAATTCACATTCTTTATAACATTGCAGAGAACAACCACTGCTTTTGTACATCTGCGTAAATTTTTTATTCCATACCGCCCTTCAAGGTGGATAGATCATTGATATTTTCGTATCAAAGGAAAGCCCAAGAAATATTCTTCAACTCTTCTGAAGACATCATGACTCTAAAATGTAGTTTTCAGGTCGAAAACTAAAAAACGCACGTTTTGAGGGCTTCTGAACCAGTGTGCGCTGCAGTCACTCCTGGCGGTGGCTGCTTGGATCGGCACGGATCAAAATTATCCATCAAACATTTCCCAAAGTATATTGGAAGAAGGATACCAGCTTTCCACGCTCGCCATAATGGCCGATACTTTAAAAAAAATTGACATTAACTGCTTCCTCGCTCTGAACCGTAATTTTCCACTAGCAAGCATTGATATTATTCGTTGCCAACGACAGTCCGAAGTTGGTATCTGTGCAAATACAATCCAAATTCTATCTTTGGCCAATCCAAATCTAATCTAAATCCAATTCCAATCCTAATCCAATCGAAAACAATACAATGCCAACGCAAACACAATCCAATTACAATCCAATCCAAATCTAATCAAAATTCAATCTAAATCCAATCTAAATCCTATCCAAATCCAATTCAAATTCAATCTAATTCCAGTCCAAATCCTATAAAAACCAAATCAAATCCAAATTCAATCTACATCCAATCCAAATCAAATTCTAATCCAATCCAAATTCAATCTAAATCCCATCCAACCTAATACCAAATACAAACCAAATTCGTACTAAGTTTTTCAATTCAAAAGAAATGTTATGCAATGTCTATCCAATCTCAATTCAATCCATTCCGAAACTATTCCAAATCCTATCAAAATCGAAAACAAATCCAATACAAATACAATCCAAATTCAATCTTAGTCCAATCTAAGTCTAATCCAAATCCAATTCCAATCAAATTCCAATCCAAATCCTATCCAAATCAATATAATGCCAACGAAAAAACAATCCAATTCCAATCCAATCAAAATCTTATCCAAATTCAATCCAAATCCTATTCAATCCAAATCCAATCTAAATCCTATCCAAATCCAATCCAAATCCCATTCAAATCCAATCCAAATCCAATCTCAATCCTATCCAACCTAATACCAACCAAATCCCAATGCAAATATAATCCAAATCCAATCCAAATTAAATCCAAAGCCAACCCAAATCAAATTCAAGTCCAATCCAAATCCAATCACAAATCCTTTCCATCTCCAAAATCCAATCCAAATTCAGTCTCAAATCCCATTAAAATTCTATCAAATCAAATCTGATCACTATCCAACCAATAGATATTCAAATCCAATCAAAATTTATTCCAAATCCAGTCCGAATTCAATCAAATCTCTATATACCAATTCTTATTGAATTTTCCATATTCGTTCTTCAAATTTAATCTCAATTTAAAAATATAATCGTCAATTCTAATCTCCTGCCACCTTCCAGTTTTCCAAACAGTGATATACGTGATTAATTATTTTAGAGCGTCTTAGGGGAAATGCTACAAGGTTAAAAGACTATTATTCTTCCATTTACTTCCACTATTAACTTTTTTATGTATCAACAAGCAGATACGTATTTCGTTTCCTACTTGGAAACTTCTTCAGTGTTTGTTATCGACTAACGATAACAAACACTGAAGAAGTTTCCAAGTAGGAAACGAAATACGTATCTGCTTGTTGATACATAAAAAAGTTAATAGTGGAAGTAAATGGAAGAATAATAGTCTTTTAGTGATATACGGTTTCTGAAACACATCTTCACATCTAGAAACATCTCTTCGAATAGAAGTTCAGTAAACAAAATACTTGAAACCAAATTTCAAAACCGTTCTATTCATCTTATCTTAAAATATCGCTTCAAAGTTTTGTCTTTGTTTTAAATAAACAAACGTCATTTCCGAATTCAAACTAAACCTATTTTTATAACCCTTTTCCAACTTTTGCCATATGCCCTAGGCGTAGCGGAGAAGCATTTTTATAAACTTTTCATAAAAGCCTATCTCGTATACTAAGTATACGTAAAGGTTATATGATCACTCCAAAACCAATCTTTTGATAGAAGGCTCGGAGACACATCGTGCTATATACCAATCGACTCAGTTCGACGAATTAAGGTGATGTCTGTATGTGTGTGTGTTGTATGTGTGTATGTGTACAAAATTTTGAAAACACACTTTTTGGAACTAAGCATTGACCGAACTACTCGCAACAAATCTCATTCGACGGGGAGTCCTGTCCCATTGTTTCCTATTGAAGATTGGCCAGATTGGACTATGGGATCAGAAGTTAGGGCCAAAATACTATTTTTCATGCGCAAAACACGCTAAAAAACACTCACTCATGTTTTTAAAAAAAAATGCACGAGAAAGGCGCCAACACCGCTAGGTGGATTAATCAAGGTTTTATTTACTCTTTTAGTTTTTTTTAGATTGGCATGATCTCTTAGCATTTTTATTTTGACAATTTTCCAAATTTTCCCATCAAATGCACCAACTTTTTGTATACAAACACAGCTGATCTCGAAATGAATGGATTAGTGATAAAATCTAGCAAATTGGTCCATCTGTTCGTGAGTTATATTGCCTCAAAGGAAATGTAAACTCATTTTTATATATATAGAGATTATTATTATTTTTACCAAAACATTTAGAGGGCAAAAAAGTCGCTTTTAATAAATTCCTAATGAATTACTTCTCAAAATCCCTAAAACCTTCTCATCTTTTCAAAATAGAAACGTTAGAAATCAAAAAATTAAAACTAACGGCCCGTGCGGCAAAAAACCGACCTTGATACAAGTCCAATTGAATAAAACCGTATTATTAGACTCCCAACCTTGTTTCTTTGATAGAAAGTCAACTGTATACGCTGTTATTATACCTCTCTCAACGTGAGGGTGAGACGCATAACCGTCAACCGCCAATGAAACTTTGTTACAATCAGCAACAACTCAACACCTTTATTGATCACACCGGAACGTGACCTTGGAAGTTTAATAATTTATCCTCGACTTCAGCAGCGAGGCTGCACCAGCACCACCCATTACAAGTGCTCGCCTGACTCGCTTCACCTATAATGGTTCATGCTTCAGTCAGGTTCAAATCGCACGAAGCTTCCTCTCGGACACCATCCTTCCATGTCTACACCTCCTGGAGCTACCACGACGACACGGATGACGACAACGACGACGACAACAACGATCTGACTTAATTCGATTTTCCTTCTTCTCATTATTTTCATCCCCCTCCCTCGCCATAACAAGTGGTATTTATTGGTGTATTTCAGCAATTACCCCCCTACGCCTGCCGCCTGCTCGACTGGCCCAATGCGACCGACAGCAACAAGCCAGTCGTCAACAACGACGCGGATTCAGCTCACATAAACAATTGCACCCACAGGAGGTGCCGCGGTGGACAGTGACTGATCCGAAACCGGTGGAACACGACAGAGGACGCGATGTTACATTATGGATCTTGTACGGTGCTGCTGATCGCCGTCGTTGTCGTTGATGACCATGTCGTTTTCCACCAGCGCACGGTTACACAGTGGTGTTTCTGTTATTTTTTTTGATACAGAGTATTTTGAATAGTTCATTTCAATTATAATATAAATCATCATTTGAACGAACATTTATGAAGTGACTGGAAATCAGGCCAAACAGAAGAAATGGAATATACAAATGCAGCCAAAATGTTTCTAATTGTGAATTAGATGACTACCGACAACGATTTTGCAACTCCCATCTTACAATGGCACACGTGCCTCCATACTCTATTTATATATTAAAAGGTTAAGCGATCGTGTCTTTAACAAAACAATAAAAACGACAAATTTAAACCTTATTCTTTCGGTTATTTAAAATCTTTCAGATTGCAAATATTTTTTCATGGCCTTTTCAATATTCTCAAAAATTTCCCGTTTCTCGGCCAACGTGCACCATTCAATCCAGCAAGAAGAGGCTTCTCCTGTCTGACGGCACCAAGAATGCCGTGTGAGGTTACATGAGAGGATCACTATTGGACATGGCCATCACGGTGTGTCGTCTTCCCCAATCTTTCCCTTGCATCCCTTTTAAAGTCACACCGTCTCCGCACAGTTGGCAGGCTTTACGTGATCTATCTGGGGGACCAACATTCCTCTTTCCAATTGACGACTGATTGTACTGGTCTGGAACAGATTTGCGACGACGACACGGTCATCATCATCAACAGCAGCATCAGCAGCACAAGAAACAGGAACGTTTTATCTCCGGAATGGATCCGCGTGACGATCCATCTTTCGCTCAACCTGGGTCGATCGGCTGGTGATCCTCCCTCTTTCTTTTTAGAGCTTGCATATTTCAGCTGCTACATATCTATTTCGAGAGGTGAGTGAAGAACACATATTACCGTAAGATTGCATACTTTGAAGTTTATGTTCTTGTTGAAGGCTAGTTAAATGGGCTAGCCTTTTGTTGACTGTCATCGCCACCCGCACAGCCAGCAGCCGCATGATGGATTGTGAGAACGAATGAAAGTAAAGGAATATTTATGTACTCTGATATTGTTTCATTACTCTTAACGGCTTAGTAACCCTTTATGGTAATAACACCATATGGTTCCACCTAGTGGTTATCCATGTTATTTGGATTCTATGGAGCAACAACGATTTGAGAAACGTAACTACAACAACTAAAAGATAAAATTATGTTATAATACTAAAAGTGACAAAGATGGGATATCAAGAATAAAATCTAAAATGTTCGGAAATCTTCATTTGAGAGGCATGAATACTTTTTTTCAAAAAGCGCAGTTGCTTCGTTGCAAGAGGCTGGAAACCGCCTTCTAAGCGTGTCAAAAGCCTTCTTCCATGCAGGTCGTAAGCCTCCTTTCAAATGGTTTGGAAGTATCCTTTCAAGAGGCTCGGAAGCCTCCTTTCAAGAGGTTCTTAAGCCTCCTTTCAAGAGGCTCGGAAGCCTGCTTTCAAAAGGCTCGGAAGCCTCCTTTCAAGAGGCTCGGAAGTTTCCTTTCAAGAGGTTCGGAAGCCTCATTTTAAGAGGCTCGGAAGCCTCATTTCAAGTGGCTCGTAAGCCTTAGTTCAAGAGGCTCGGAAGCCTCCTTTCAAGAGGCTCGGAAGCCTCCTTTCAAGAGGCTTAGTAGCGTCCTTTCAAAGTGCTCAAAAGTCTCTATTCAATAGGCTTGTAAGCCTCCACAAGTCCTCAAAGTTTTGTAGAAAGCTTCTTGATGTCAAACAACTTTTTGAAGACCTTATATCACGAGTATTTTCATGTCTGTGTCTCGCCTCCATGGGCATAAATGTATCATCATGTTAGCCTGATGATATACGAATACAAAAATGGTAACTCGGCTTAGAAATCTCGCAGTTAACAGCTGTGGAGGTGCCTAATGACTAAGCTGTTAGTCGGCAATGCCCCATTGGGGGACGTAATGCCAAGAAGAGGAAGAAGATGATGAGTTACTTTTATTTTCATTTACAGCAAAAAATAGGGGTGCCTAAATGAATGCTAAAAACCGTAGGTGTGTGTCCAATGGCTTGACTATCCCTCCCCAGGCCATCTGCGAGTTGTGACGCCTGTCTAGAATGTGGTGGGGTTTGACAGTGGGCCCTGTTAAACCTCTATAAAAAGCTGCATGAATCCGCAAGTAGGCTCCGCCAAAGCGACCGTGTGCCGCTCAAAGCGCACAAGCCCAAGTCCTGGTGTTAGGTGGGACGCTAAACAGCCCTGACACGACGCACAGTGATTCCAAGGCGAAAAAAAGTGAAGAAAATTGAGTTGAGCGTACAGCTTCGAAAGTATTTTTATAATTTTTCATAATGTTTGAAATGTCTTTCCTCAAAATTCCACGAAGATTGGATGAAAATTGCACGGGGTGCATCATGTCGATCCAATGGTAAATCAAAGATGTTTTTTAAAATTGCTTGAAACATGTATGGCAAAGACATGATGTTGTTCAACCTGATTTTTAACTATGAGCACGCAATCGCACGCATGCCGAATCGGGCTTATTTCAAAACTTATTTATTCAGCTTTTCGGGGATATGATTATTGTTTTGCGCAAATCTGCGCAAATAGCATTTTTCTTCAAAGCATTCTTGAAGGAAATATAAGCATGAACACGCCGAATACAGTGATCAGAAAATCGTGGGAACTAAATTTTCAAACAGCGTCTCAAGCGTCTTCCGACCGATTTTCACAATTCTTTTACGGATGTCTTACCTATCTCATCTAGTTTCTTCATACTGGTGAGATATGTTTCTAGGGATGCTCAATTTGTCCCTAGAGGGGCGTGAGTAAGGATGTTTTTTATTCAAAATATAGTAAATTTCGATTTACATGACATTCCTCAGTCGGAACTTACAGGTTCAAAAAATGTTTTATAACACTATTCTAGCATTGACTATACTATGTGTCAACAAAATGTTTCTTCTGTACATCCCTAGCGACTCCAAAATGACCTCTATAGTAATGAAAGATGATATGCAAATGTTGACGATGAAAACTACGGAAACCCGCGCCAATGGAAACCCTTCATGTCCATGTAGGTCAATAGAGGCCAGGGGAATGATATTCTACTCAGTTTTGCTCAAATCGGATATTCTAGGATCTCCAAACTGTTTAGGAGTTTGGATCAATTGGTCTACCAAGTTAACTGAGCTCGATAGCTATCTGAAATCGACTAATCATGTCCACACAAGTCCTTAGAGCCCACGCATACGATTTGTAGCACAGTTATACCCATACCAGATGTTTCAGGTTCTCCAAACTGTTCTGTAGTTTGGATCAATCGGTCTACCTGGTCAACTGCGCTCGATATCTATCTGAAATTGAGAAGTCCGAAGAGCCCACGTGTATAGTTTTCAACTCAGTTATACCCCAATCAGATGTTCTATGTTCTCCAAACTGTTCTGGAGTTTGGATCAATTGGTCTACCTGGTCAACTGCGCTCGGTACAAATCTTACAGCAATAAGATGTCCATACAAGTCAGTAGAGCCCATGCATACGATTTGGAACTCAGTTAAGGTACCCCGGGGCAAGTGGGACCTAAAAAAACGCTAGTTCAGCAAAATTGTTAACGTATACTTAGAAAACAGGTTATTTCAGAGCATTAACCACGGATACATCATTATATGCTTCCATTGTTGAAGTGTAGAGGTATAGGAAGTCATTTATTCAATTACAAAAATATTGGCAGTGCAAGAAATAAATTTACTTTCAGAACCCACTTACCCCTTCAAACGGGGCAAGTGGGACCTATTCTGTTATCTACTGTCGAACAAAACTATAGATAATCTATAGATAAACTGTTCATATTATTTCTGAGTATTAGTATATTCAGATCATGGATGGAGATTGGTTGCATGTCGGACTTTATTTTTGCAACAAGAAATGGATTATAATGTTAGCATATATGAAAACAAGACAACAGCTGATTTACTGTTTATTTGGTTGTTGTCCTGTTTTCCATTTGCTTAATTTTGTACCAATTGTTTTAGGTGGGAAGGATAAGCAAATCTTTATTCACTTTTCGTATGAATAAATATTTATCTTTTTAGATTATTGCATAAATCAGTACAAACTTCAGAAGAAACGTTTTTATTCAGACGATGCGCAGTGTTTTTAATTTGTAACAAAACAAAATAGCCAATTTATGTGTTAAGCACTTTATTTATCTGAGAATCTGATGCAAAGTTTGAAAATAACAAAACACAAGACAAATCCTGTTGACCTATTGTAGAATAAATAGATTATTTGCACTGTAAGCGGAAGAATATCGCATAGTACAGCCATTGCTCTTCTTCATGCGGGAGATAATATTCAGAATGTAAAATACACATTTGATAATTAACTGTACAATACTTTTTAACAACGTAATCAAACTGCATCTGATTCAGATCCATATGATATATGAATGACGAATTTATTTTTCACTAGACATCCATCTAAAAACAATTAAAATAGCTTTATCGAAAATGTTGTTCAAATATGTCCCACTTGCCCCATGTATTTAAAAACTCAAGGGCAAATGAAAATTGCAGATTTTGGCTTTAATTAAAAAATTAAATTATTTTCAATGTCACACAAATATTCAATTGCTCAAAATATTCACTTTCCACATCCATGATAAATTTAGAAACGACTATTTAGTTGGAAATCCATTGAATTAAAATAAAAGTTTTAGATTTTCCCGGTAATTTAAAGTCATGATCAAGCAATAGCATTAGTATGGTGCCCTAAATGGTTTTGATTCCAGATATTTTTGTATCGGGTGAATTCGTTCATAGTTCTACTTCATTTTCCTAGAACATTGTTACCATTAAAAACGTTCATCGATTCATCTGTAGTCATAGTACCCACTTACCCCGTATTTTCACTTGCCCCGGGGTACCTTACTCCATACTGCTCTGGAGTCTATCTAATCAAATGCGCTCAATATAAATTTGTCATTAACCAGTCATGTCCATACAAGTTCGTAGAGCCTATATGTGTGATTTGCAACTCTGTTATATCCAAACCAGATGTTATGAGCTACCCAAAATGTTCTGGAATCAATCGGTTTACAAGGTCAACTGCGCTCGATATAAACGTGATATCATACTTTCATGTTAATACATGTCCGTAGATACCACGCTTACAAATTTCATTTCAGTTATACCCAAACCAGATGTTGTAAGTTGTCCAAACTATTGTGAAGTTTGGAACAATTGGTTTAACAGGTCAAAATCTGACATTGACCAGTCATGTCCATACACGTCCATCGAGCTCGCGTATATGATTCGCACCTCATCTAAACCAGAAGTTCAAAAATTTCCAAACTGTGTAGGAGTTCATATCAATTGGTCTACCAGGAATTCATTCCTAGAGGAACTTCCACAAGGATTCCTGGAAGAACTTCAGATTTTCTGAAGCAACTTACGCAGGAATTCCAAAAGGAAAACTTCCGGAGGAGTTCTAGAAAGAACTTTCGGAGGAGTTCCAAGAGGAACTTCCAGAAGAATTCCAGAAGGAACTTCAAAAGATATTCCAGAAATAACTTCCAAAGCTTTCCAAAAAGGAACTTCCGGAGGAATTTCAGAAAGAACTTCCGGCGGAATTCCAGAAGAAGCTTCCGGGGAAATTCCAGAAAGAACTTCCGGAGGAATTCCAGAAGGAACTTCCGAAGGAATTCCAGTAGGAACTTCCGGAGGAATTCCAGAAGGAACTTCCGGAGGAAATCCAGAATGAACTTACGGAGGAAATTCAGAATGCATCTCTAGAAGAACTCCAGAAGGAACCTGGAGAATTCCTGGAAGTGTTTTCGGAGGAATTCTTCCGAATATTCCTCCAAGAAATCCTCCGGATATTCCTTTAGGAATTTTTCCAGATATTCCTCCAAATCTTTCTCCGGGATTTATCCAGAACTACAGGAACTCCCCCGGAAGCTCCTCCAGGAATTCCTCCATGCATTCTTCTTAATATTTCTCAAAGAACTCATCAGGAACTCTTCAGGAATTCTTCCGGAAGCTCCTCCAGGAATTCCTCTGGAAGTTCCCCCAGGAATTCCTCCGGAAGTTCCTCCAGGAATTCCTCCGGAAGTTCCTCCAGGAATTCCTCCGGAAGTTCCTCCAGGAATTCCTCCGGAAGTTCCTCCAGGAATTCCTCCGGAAGTTCCTCCAGGAATTCCTCCGGAAGTTCCTCCAGGAATTCCTCCGGAAGTTCCTCCAGGAATTCCTCCGGAAGTTCCTCCAGGAATTCCTCCGGAGGTTCCTCCAGGAATTCCCCCGGAGGTTCCTCCAGGAATTCCCCCGGAGGTTCCTCCAGGAATTCCCCCGGAGGTTCCTCCAGGAATTCCCCCGGAAGTTCCTCCAAGAATTCCTCCGGAAGTTCCTCCAGGAATTCCTCCGGAAGTTCCTCCAGGAATTCCTCCGGACGTTCCTCCAGGAATTTCTCCGGAAGTTCCTCCAGGCATTCCTCCGAAAGTTTCTCCAGGAATTCCTCCGGAAGTTATTTCCCCGAAAGTTCCTCAGAAAGTTCTTTCGGAAGTTCCTCCGGAAAATCCTTCGGAAGTTCCCCCGGAGGTTTCCCCGAAAGTTCCTCCAGAAGTTCTCTCGAAAATTCCCTAGGAAGTTGCTCCGGAAGTTCCCTCGGAAAATCCCCCGGAAGTTCCTCCGGAAGTTCCCTCGAAAGTTCCTCCGGAAGTTTCTCCGGAAGTTCCCTCGGAAGTTGCTCCAGAAGTTCCCCCGGAAGTTCCTCGGGAAGTTCCTCCGGAAGTTCCTCGGGAAGTTCCTCCGGAAGTTCCTCCAGAAGTTCCTCCAGAAGTTCCTCCGGAAAGTTCTTTCGGAAGTTCCTCCGGAAGTTCTTTCGGAAGTTCCCCCGGAAGTTCATCCGGAAATTCCGCCGGAAGTTCTGCTGGAAGTTCCGCCGGAAGTTCCTCCGGAAGTTTCTCCGGAAGTTTCGCCGGAAGCTTCTCCGGAAGTTTCTCCGCAAGTTGCTCCGGAAGTTCCTTCGGAAGCTCCTTCGGAAGCTCCTTCGGAAGTTGCTCCGGGATTTTCTTCGGAAGTTGCTCCGGAAGTTGCTCCGGAAGTTCCTCCGGAAGTTGCTCCGGAATTTCCTCCGGAAGTTCTTCCGGAAGATCCTCTGAAGGAACGCCTGGAGGAACTTCCGAAGGAATTGCTTGAGGAACTTCCGAAGGAATTCCTGGAGGAACTTCCGAAGAAATTCCTGGAGGAACTTCCGAAGGAATTCCTGGAGGAACTTCCGAAGAAATTCCTGGAGGAACTTCCGGAAGAATTCCTGGAGGAACTTCCGGAAGAATTCCTGGAGGAACTTCCGGAAGAATTCCTGGAGGAACTTCCGGAGGAATTCCTGGAGGAACTTCCGGAGGAATTCCTGGAGGAACTTCCGGAGGAATTCCTGGAGGAACTTCCGGAGGAATTCCTGGAGGAACTTCCGGAGGAATTCCTGGAGGAACTTCAGGAGGAATTCCTGGAGGAACTTCAGGGGAATTCCTGGAGGAACTTCCGGAGGAACTCATGGAGGAATTTCCGGAGGAATTCCTGGAGGAACTTCCGGAGGAATTCTTGGAAGAACTTTTGGAGGAATTCCTGGAGGAACTTCCGGAGGAATTCCTGGAGGAACTTCCGGAGGAATTCCTGGAGGAACTTCCGGAGGTATTCCTGGAGGAACTTCCGGAGGTATTCCTGGAGGAACTTGCGGAGGTATTCGTGGTGGAACTGTGGGAGGAATTCCTGGAGGAACTTCCGGAGGAATTCCTGGAGGAACTTCCGGAGGAATTCCTGGAGGAACTTCGGAGGAATTCCTGGAGGAACTTCCGGAGGAATTCCTGGAGGAACTTCCGGAGGAATTCCTGGAGGAACTTCCGGAGGAATTCCTGGAGGAACTTCCGGAGGAATTCCTGGAGGAACTTCCGGAGGAATTCCTGGAGAACTTACGGAGGAATTCCTGAAGGAACTTCCAGAGGAACTCGTGAAGGAACTTCCGGAGGAATGCCTGGAGGAACTTCAGGAGGAATGCCGGGAGGAACTTCCGGAGGAATTCCTGGAGGAACTTCCGGAGGAATTCCTGGAGGAACTTCGGAGGAATTCCTGGAGGAACTTCCGGAGGAATTCTGGAGGAACTTCCGGAGGAATTCCTGGAGGAACTTCCGAGGAATTCCTGGAGGAACTTCCGGAGGAATTCCTGGAGGAACTTCGAAGGAATTCCTGGAGGAACTTCCGGAGGAATTCCTGGAGGAACTTCCGGAGGAATTCCTGGAGGAACTTCCGGAGGAATTCCTGGAGGAACTTCCGGAGGAAGTCCTGGAGGAACTTCCGGAGGAATTCCTGGAGGAACTTCCGGAGGAATTCCTGGAGGAACTTCTGGAGGAATTCCTGGAGGAACTTCCGGAGGAATTTCTGGAGGAACTTCCGGAGGAATTCCTGGAGGAACTTCCGGAGGAATTCCTGGAGGAACTTCCGGAGGAATTCCTGGAGGAAATTCCGGAGGAATTCCTGGAGGAACTTCCGGAGGAATTCCTGGAGGAACTTCCGGAGGAATTCCTGGAGGAACTTCCGGAGGAATTCCTGGAGGAACTTCCGGAGGAATTCCTGGAGGAACTTCCGGAGGAATTCCTGGAGGAACTTCCGGAGGAATTCCTGGAGGAACTTCCGGAGGAATTCCTGGAGGAACTTCCGGAGGAATTCCTGGAGGAACTTCCAGAGAAATTCCTGGAGGAACTTTCTTAGGAAAGTTGCTACGGAAGTTCCTCCGGAAGATCCCCCGAAGGAATTCCTGGAGGAACTTTCTTAGGATAGTTGCTATGGAAGTTCCTCCGGAAGATCCCCCAGGAATTCCTGGAGGAACTTCCGAAGGAATTCCTGGAGGAACTTCCGAAGGAATTCCTGAAGGAACTTCCGAAGGAATTCCTGGAGGAACTTCCAAAGGAATTCCTGGAGGAACTTCCAAAGGAATTCCTGGAGGAACTTCCAAAGGAATTCCTGGAGGAACTTCCAAAGGAATTCCTGGAGGAACTTCCAAAGGAATTCCTGGAGGAACTTCCAAAGGAATTCCTGGATGAACTTCCGTAGTAATTTCTGGAAGAACTCCTGGAGGAACTTTCTTAGGAACTCCTGGAAGAATTCCCGTAGAAACTTCCGAAGGAATTCAGGGGAGGGGACTCCCGGAGGAATTTGCGGAGGAACTTCCAGAAGAATTTCTGGAGGAACTAATTTTATTTGTCTTATTTATTATGGCTATCTCATTTGTCTTATTTGCCTTGTTTGTCTTATTTTTCTTATTAACATCAGCTCTACTGTTATTACACAAATCCTTTTCAGAGCTCATGTTTTTATTTTCCAAAACCAGCTGGAGTTTGTTTATTTTGATCTGCTCATTGCGTGATTGGTCGGCGTTGCTGCTGTTCTCTCGCCGAACCACTGCATGCATGTATGCATGAGTGATAAATTTCTTCCCCATTGTTGCCAATTCCTTTTGTTTTCCGTTCACGGCAAATTCTAAAGCAACTGTAAACTGCATAATGATGAAATAATTTTGGCGACACTGACAACGTCATTTTGGCGGGCTGAATTGGGCAATTTTCTCTCTCAGAGAGGCATGCCACGTGCTTTTTTAACGGAAAACCGTTCCCTCAGATCTAAAGGCTTATTTCAGGGTCATAAAATCGTCATATGTATATGATAATTTTTATATATCTTAAAAAACCTTCGTAGCAATATCAAGCACAAAAACCCTAAATAATCCACCTATCGGTGATGGTGCCTTTCTCGTTCGTTCAAAAGAATTAAGAAATATGTAAGAAAAGGTAAAAATAACACAAATATGTGGATAGGTCTTATTTTTCATATTTGTTTATATGCATTATACAATTTCTCGCCGAACGCAACTTGTTGCAAGCAAATTGGATGCACATAAGTGTAAAAAAAGTGATTTTGTATTGTAATAATGAAATTAGTATTTTGACCATAACTTCTGATTCCATTGTCCGGTCTGACCAAATTTTCGATGAGAAACAATGGAACAGGATTCTGCTTTTTATGCAGTTTGTTGCGAGCGAGTCGGTTGAGGACAAGTACCAAAAAAAATGAGTGATGGGGTTTTACCCGTTATTTGTATGAAAAAAGTGTATTTTGGCCACAGCTTTTGAGCCCATAGTCCTATCCGGTCAATTTTCAATAGGAAACAATGGGACAATATTCCGCATCGAATGCAACCTGTTGCGAGAAAATCGGTTGACAAAAAGTGATTGAAAAGACTTTTTTCCATGTTTTGTATGGAGTGGCATCACTGTGCGACGGCCCTCCGACGAGACAGGAGGTTTGCGCAGGCCCAATAAGCCGCCTTTAAAAACAACTATCACGAACGACATAGAAGATAATACGACTCGATACAATCGGCAAAGACCTAGGCGACGAACAAAGGATCACGATTGGAAGCTTGGAACATGGAACTGCAAGTCGCTAGGCTTCGCAGGTTGCGACAGGATAATCTACGAAGAATTACATCCCAGCAACTTTGATGTCGTAGCGCTGCAGGAAATCTGCTGGACAGGACAGAAAGTGTGGAAAAGCGGGCATCGAGAGGCTACCTTCTACCAAAGCTGTGGCACCACCAACGAGCTGGGAACCGGCTTCATAATGCTGGGTAAGATGCGCCAACGTGTGATTGGGTGGCAGCCAATCTACGCAAGGATGTGCAAGCTGAGGATAAAAGGCCGTTTCTTCAACTATAGCATCATCAACGTGCACTGTCCACACGAAGGGAGATCCGACGACGAGAAAGAAGCGTTCTATGCGCAGCTGGAGCAGACATACGATGGATGCCCACTGCGGGATGTCAAAATCGTCATCGGTGACATGAACGCTCAGGTAGGAAGGGAAGAAATGTATAGACCGGTCATCGGACCGGATAGTCTGCATACCGTATCGAACGACAACGGCCAACGATGTATAAACTTTGCAGCCTCCCGCGGAATGGTAGTTCGAAGCACTTTCTTTCCCCGCAAGAATATCCACAAGGCCACATGGAAATCACCTAATCAAGTAACGGAAAACCAAATCGATCACGTTCTAATCGACGGTAAATTCTTCTCCGACATCACGAACGTACGCACTTACCGCAGTGCGAATATTGAATCCGACTACTACCTCGTTGCAGTATGCCTGCGCTCAAAACTCTCGACGGTGATCAACACGCGTCGGTGTCCTCCCCCGCGGCTAAACAGTGGGCGGCTACAAGATGGTAGACGAGCGTAAGACTACGCACAGCAGCTGGAAGTGGTACTCCCACCGGAAGGGTAGCTAGGCGCAGAATCTCTTGAAGATGGCTGGAGAGATATTCGATCCGCCATTGGAAGCACCGCAACCGCTGCACTAGGCACGGTGGCCCCGGATCAGAGAAACGACTGGTATGACAGCGAATGTGAGCAGTTAGTTGAGGAGGAGAAGAATGCAGCATGGGCGAGATTGCTGCAACACCGCACGAGGGCGAACGAGGCACAATATAAACAGGCGCGGAACAGACAAAACTCGATTTTCCGGAGGAAAAAGCGCCAGCAGGAAGATCGAGACCGTGAGGAGACGGAGGAACTGTACCGCGCTAATAACGCACGAAAGTTCTATGAGAAGTTGAACCGTTCACGTAAGGACCACGTGCCACAGCCCGATATATGTAAGGACATAAACGGGAACCTTCTTACAAACGAGCGTGAGGTGATCCAAAGGTGGCGGCAGCACTACGAAGAGCACCTGAATGGCGATATGGCAGACAACGGTGGCGGTATGGTAATGAACCTAGGAGCACGCGCGCAGGACATACGACTTCCGGCTCCGAATCTCCAGGAAATCCAGGAGGAAATCGGCCGGCTGAAAAACAACAAAGCCCCTGGAGTTGACCAACTACCAGGAGAGCTGTTTAAACACGGTGGTGATGCACTGGCTAGAGCGCTGCACTGGGTGATTACCAAGGTTTGGGAGGATGAGGTTCTGCCGCAGGAGCGGATGGAAGGTGTCGTGTGTCCCATCTACAAAAAGGGCGATAAGCTGGATTGTAGCAAGTACCGCGCAATCACATTGCTGAACGCCGCCTACAAGGTACTCTCCCAAATTTTATGCCGCCGACTAACACCAATTGCAAGAGAGTTCGTGGGGCAGTACCAGGCGGCATTTATGGGTGAACGCTCTACCACAGACCAGGTGTTCGCCATACGTCAGGTATTGCAGAAATTCCCGTGCCCACACATCATCTATTTATCGACTTCAAAGCCGCATATGATACAATCGATCGGGACCAGCTATGGCGGATTTCCGAAAACGGATTTCCGGATAAACTGATACGGTTGATCAAGGCGACGATGGATCGGGTGATGTGCGTAGTTCGAGTTTCAGGGGCATTCTCGAGTCCCTTCGAAATGCGTAGAGGGTTACGGCAATGTGATGGTCTTTCGTGTCTGCTATTCAACATCGCTTTGGAGGGAGTAATACGAAGGGCAGGGATTGACACGAGTGGCACGATTTTCACGAAGTCCGTCCAGTTATTTGGTTTCGCCGACGACATTGATATCATGGCACGTAACTTTGAGAGGATGGAGGAAGCCTACATCAGACTGAAAAGCGAAGCTAAACGGATTGGACTAGTCATCAACACGTCGAAGACGAAGTACATGATAGGAAGAGGCTCAAGAGAGGTCAATGTAAGCCACCCACCACGAGTTTCTATCGGTGGTGACGAAATCGAGGTGGTTGAAGAATTCGTGTACTTGGGCTCACTGGTGACCGCCGATAACGATACCAGCAGAGAAATTCGGAGGCGCATAGTGGCTGGAAATCGTACGTACTTTGGACTCCGCAAGACGAATAGAGTTCGCCGCCGTACCAAACTGACTATCTACAAAACGCTTATAAGACCGGTAGTTCTCTACGGACACGAGACCTGGACGATGCTCGTGGAGAACCAACGCGCACTGGGAGTTTTTGAAAGGAAAGTGTGACGTACCATCTATGGTGGGGTGCAGATGGTGGACGGTACGTGGAGGAGGCGAATGAACCACGAGTTGCATCAGCTGTTGGGAGAACCATCCATCGTTCACACCGCGAAAATCGGAAGACTGCGGTGGGCCGTGCACGTAGCCAGAATGTCGGACAGTAATCCGGTGAAAATGGTTCTCGACAACGATCAGATGGGAACAAGAAGGCGAGGTGCACAGCCGGCAAGGTGGAACGATCAGGTCAGTGATCCCCAGCATGCTTACTATCAAGGGCCGCACAGAAGTTTTGAGCTGTTGAAGCGGGCCGCAGTGTATATACAAGATTTGTTTTTCAGTTTGTTTCAGAATATTGAATATTTGAACCAAATGTTTTATTCCTGTGTTTTATTCCTTATCCATATTATTAGGCCGTTACAAATATTTAATTACCTTTTTGTCCTACTGGTCTCCGAAAGGTCAAGGGTTTTCAAATAAAATATGTACTTGTAAAGACATTTCATTCTACAGATTTTATCGCCGTAGCTTTTAGTCTATAGTACCATTTCTGCAATAGCAGCCTTGTCATAAGAAATTCTTTTTTTGCCATAGCATCTTTTCGGCTCAGTTGGCAGAAAATATTCTATGCTGTTTTCCCAAATGATCATGTGGTAAACGATTCTTTAATTTTGATCTTATGTTTTTCATGCTCGATGTTGATTGATCACTATAACTTTTCGTAGCAAATAACGGAGGAGTTCTCTTAAAAAACACTTGTGGGATTATGAGCAGCATCCGAGATTCTGAGAAAAATTCGTTCGAGATTCTAAACAGAATCTATCTGGAATTCTTACAGAATCCGTTTAGGATTCTAAACAGAATACGTTTGAGATTCTTAAGAATTCTTTCGGTAATCTGAACAGAATCCAATCAGAATTTTAAACAGAATCCGTTTGGAATTTTCAAGACAATCCATTCGCGATTCTGAACAGAATTCTGGTCGAGATTAGGGGCAGAATTTTTTTCGGAATATGATTGAAATTTCAAATACAAACCGTTTGGGATGTTTGAGATTTTGAATAGAAACGATTAAAACGAAAGCGATTAAATGCCAATTTTGCCATTATCATAACCCCGGGCGGTAACATCGAAGAATATTTGTTGTCGGCCTAGATACTTATCATTTATGTATGAAGTAATGAAATTCATGAATTACAATGATACAACTGTTAACGACATACAAATCCTGCTTCAACATCATAGTGATTTGAAATTGATAAGTTCAGGACTACACCGAGATACTGGAAAAGATTAAAAGCTTTTCCTGTCATCTAATGCTTATGAATGGGCCATATGTAGTGTATTCTCAGGAAACCTTCGCGGGCCGCAGGAAAAGGCTTGGAGGGCCACATGCGGCCCGCGGGCCGCTTTTTGGGGATCACTGGATCAGGTGGAGGACGATTTGCGGACCCTCCGCAGACTGCGTGGTTGGCGAAGTGCAGCCATGGACCGAGCTGAATGCGGAAGTCTTTTACGTGCAACACAGGCCACTCCGGCCTTACTCTGATAATAATAATAATAATGGCTCAACCAGCGGAGGCCCAACTAAAAAGTGGCCCAAGTATTAAAATCCCAACCAGCGAATCCCGACTGTAATATGGTGCAGAACTTCATAAAGCTGCTCACTGCCATGTTTGAGAAGTTCAGCCGGGAGCTGGTCCTTCCTAACCGCCTTATTGTTTTTCAGCTTTTTTAACCTCATCTAGTGTAGGCGACTCCACAGCTTGTCCATCGTCGCTAATATTTATTCTGTTCACCGATGGGCCGTCACTTCCTCCATTCAACAAAGTCTCGAAATGTTGCTTCCACCTGCCAGCCACTTCGGCTTTATCTGTCAGCAAATTCCCTTGTTGGTCGTTGCACATGACGGGAGATGGTGCTGTCTTTCTCCGCACGCCAATGACATAAAAACTTCCGCATATCATTCTGCTTCATTTTTTCCTGCGCCTCGCTAATCACTTGTTCTTCAAATTATTTCTTCTTCCTGCGATTGGTTCGTTTTTAGGCTGCTCTTGCTTCCTTGTACCGATCTCTATTCGAACGGGTACCCGACACCAACATCTGGCTTCTGGCTACGTTCTTCTGGGTTGTCACTCTTTGACACTCCACATCGAACCAACCCGTCTGGGTCGCCTCTGTGCGGTGCCTACCACTTCTCGTGCTGTTGTGCTCACCTCTCCATGAATCGACTCCCATAGATCGTTGATGTTGTCGCTAACGTTCATTGGACTTATCCGTTCGTCGAGCTTCTGGCGGTACTCAGCCGATACTCCTTCCGCCGACAATCGCTGGATATTGTAACGCATCGTTCGCTGTGATCTTTCGTTCGATACAGTTGACAACCCCGATCGTTTTTTACTGACAACGAGGTAGTGATCAGAGTCAATGTTCGGACCTCTGAATGTCCGCACATCGACAACTTCCGAGAAAAAGCGCCCATCCATCAGAACATGCTCTAGCTGGTTGCAAGTTTCACCATTTGGGTGTCTCCAAGTGTGTGTCATCGGACTTCTTGAATAGCGGCCACGTTCACTCCAACCTTCTGCAGTTCGCGAGCCAGAAGGCTCACTCGTCCAGGTTCATTTAGGGCCCTGACATTCCAGGTACCAAGTTTCCAATCATAGTCCTTATTTCGTTGCCGCGTCCGTTTCCAAAAATAACGCTCTCTTTTTCTTCTATCTCCATTTTTCGTGGACCACGTGGACGAATCGTGGTATTTGAAAGGCTTCAGTAAGCTACCTTACCGGGGTCGCGTCACCTACATCGCGCTGGTGGGGCTGCCACCTTAGGTATAGCTGACGCAATAAAGCATTTCATTAGTCAGCCGCTGGGTACCAGGCAGACGCTGTTTGAGCCGCACCTCCTGGTGAACAAACGCTCGAAGCGTACCTTCTCACTCTAGCTGATGTCAGAAGGACAACAGTGCCCAAGCTGCACTACCAGCTAAGTACACCACCCTTAGCTGGGAGTCTTTTGTCATCGGACGAACCGTGGAAGCGTGAGATAGGAACTTATGGGGACTAGAACTCTGTTGGGCGCTCCTTCCTTGATGTCAACCCACCATTTTACAACCAAAGCTGGTATGTAATTTAATTAGTTGTGCTTAATTCTTTTAGTATCGCTACTTGGCTTTCAGAAAACATTATTCAGCTTTCACCTAACTATTTTCAATTTTTATTTTTCAAAGAACTAGGTACTGTTCTCATATTCGGCATGTACATTATAGAATCAAACTAGCCACACTTGTAATTTCCGCTACAAATAGTTTTGCCCAGTTATTGATAAAGATTACATTACTAGACATAAAATGTGCATCGCTGCCCCCTATCTTCCCAAGCGCCAATTTACAATTCACAATGTTTCATTTTAAATATTCACAAACGATCGAATAGTGGTTCCAGACATCCATACCACAGTTGAAACAAGCAAAGGCCCTTTGTTGCTGCTGTCCCATTCGAGGGACTAACAAAGTCGATTCTTTCCCTGCCTGCAATGTGAAAGGACAATGCAACTCTTGAGCACTCGAACTTTCCACCAACATTCCTAGACCGAACCGCAATCCGTATACGGTCGCCGGGAGGTTGGGAGGGAAAGTTCCACCGCAAAGTCAAACGGAACCCTCACAGTAGATAAAGTCTCGTGGGAGAATGGATTTTCGTTTCGGATAAATACCGTTGCAGGATGGGTTTAAACTCCTACTACCTACATACCCACCTCATATGTGTTTTTCCGCTTTGTTTGCTCCGAGATGCTGATGGCCTGCACTTGGCACATGTTTCGTTTGCTGCCGCTCAAAAAATCATCCCCATTCCCGTGTGTTTGGCGAACGGTTTGACTTTTCCGTACACTCTGATGGATTTTATCGAATTTCCCATAATCCTTTTGGGGCTGCTGGCTGGTTGTTTACGCTTGAATGCTTCATCGGATGGGACCAAAACCATTCGGAAAGACATTATCATTTTGTCGGGTGGAAACCCGTGTACACGGAACGAACGGTCAACCTAGTTCAGGTTCATGTGAAGCTGACTAAATCCCATTTCGTCGATAACCACAAAAATCCACGTGCAAAACGTGTAAGAAGGAAAAGTTTTATCAACTCTTTCACCAACTGTCCGATTTTATTTTTGCAAGGGGTATGGATGTTGATCCTTTGTCTTCTATAAACCATCCACAAAGGATGAAGATATGACCGAAGAGTTATGTGAGAAAGTAATGTTGACAGTCGGCCGAATCAAATCCAGCATGCCAATTTTTATCTGTCTTACATTTCTCAGCGCATAAATCTTATAGAAGGGGTTCTCAAGTTATACGTCAACATTTTTCAATTCAATACACAACTACATCCAACCAACAAAGGAATTTTCTGCGAAACCAAAAATTTAGTCCAACTCCCTCACGTCACCCATCCACCATCAATCGCGATATGGCCAACGAGAGTAACGAATGAGGATGACTAATGCACTCCCCGGCTAAGGGCATCGACATTCCACGTCGCTCAACGGCCAGATCAACCATAACAAATGACGAACCGATGACAATTTGGCCATGATGAGGCAATTTCGACCCTCGAGACCCTCGCACTCATCACAGCATGGAACCGTCGCGTCGTCGTCGTCGCCGCTGGACTGACTGGACCATGTCGCGTTGCTGCTGTTGTTGGACCAAATCGATCGCTCAAAGGCAAAATGTAAATATGCATTTATAATGCCCACATGCCTACATAAACGGATTCGATGGAATCCCGAAGCCGTAAAATTGGGTGTCGGGGAGCAATGACAAAATCAGCTCGCATCCACCCGGGAAGCATATATACCTGCTTATGTGCGAAAAAGAAAAGACCGACTCGACAACCAAACGCCGACGATGGACGACCGGTAGGGAACAGACACGGCGTTCAAGCTCGTAAATCTTCATCGGTCCGGATGCTGGAGGACCGTGGAGAACGCGAAAACGACACTCATCACTCATAAAATCACGCTTTTTCGCATCGCGAATGGGCAGCGACAGCAGCCACTAACGGCGTTGATGGTACATGTTACTACTCTTTCCGATTCCGCGTGATTCCATTCCTGTGTGTCCAGTTTAGAGGGTAAAAATGGCAGTCTTAAGGGTGAAAGGAATGAAAGGGGCTTATTGGACGATTAGCAGTTACTACAACAGGGGCCGCCCTCAAAGTACGTCACGCCTCTAGGGGGGAGGGGGGGTTCAGAGCAGCGTGACGATCCATACAAAAATTTTAGAGGTTTATTACAAAAAGTGTGACGAAGGGGGTAGGGGGGGTCGAAAATCGCCGATTTTTGCGTGACGTACTTTATGGATCTTCCCACAGTTCTAATATAACCAGAATAATGGGTTTCAATATCAACCCCAGGTGAACTGGTGTTATGAACGGCACTAAAATTAACTCTACATTGAGGGATATGAATTTTCCACAAAAAAAATCAAAATGCCAACGATGATATACACTGACCCCATATATGTGTCACCTTGTAACAATAATTAGTCACTCCGTTGTTCAAATGGAAATGACCCATATTAGTGTGTGACCCATGATTGAGGAGTCAGTGTAATGCGAATGTAATTATAAAGACCGGATCATTTAGAAATGGGGCTTTTTCAAATGCGTGTATATTTTCAACTTTTAGTTTGATTGAAAAACTTTCTAAGAACGGAACAAAAGTTATATTATTTTATTTCATATGAATGACTTAAAAGAATCATGCGTCGTTATTTCGAAGAAATTCTCGCAGTTTCTTGTTGATGCCGCTTGTCAGTCGCAGCGCACACCTTCTCCAGTCATGATTTTGGCTACGACCAGTGTTAGTATGTATTGGCTGCCTCCTTCATCTCCAGATTCTGGTTAATAATCACCCAAAATTACTCTATTGTATGGAACTGAGGACAATTTGATGGATTCAGATTTTTTGGGATGAACTATTAAATCGCCTACTTTGAGCGGCACACTAGGAGTTAACTGTCGGAAATCAGTATGGCGAAAAGCATCTGAAGGTAAATAGGATCTCGAAAGTAATCATCTTTATCGAAAAAATATTTGGTAGGCGTAGTAGCAGACACCTTTCTACATAACTGGTATCAAGTTTGATTTTCGTGAAAAGTGCCTGCTGTTGAGAAAACCTGCGTTAGATGTTTTTCGCCATACAAACTTCAGGTAGTTAACTCATGCTGGCTATTTTTACATATAGGGGAACTGTACTGGTTTTGGCCATGTTCCTAATTTGGCCAATTTTGCGAATAACTCCAAAAATAAAGCAATTCGGGAGGGTTTTATTAGTTCCAAGATGAGATATATCCCTCACGATTCAACGCTGCTTTTAACTGATCGATTATTTAGGAAAATAAGCATTTTTCAGGGTTGGCCAAAATAGGCACTAAGTTGGCCAAAACCGGTGCACTTCCCCTACGTTAGCGCAGTGGCGATACGGCAGTGGCGAGTAGGAAACCAACCACTGTATGTGATTCATTATGAAACGCTGTGAAAAACTTGCATATCCAACCACTAGTAACGCCACTATCTCTAAAATGAAGTGCCCCTTTTCTAAATGATTTAAGCTTCAGTAAATGAAAACCATACATTTTTTTCATTTGTTCAGAAATATAATTGTAAAACTGTTTTATTGTACCGATAATTTGCAGACACCCTGTAGAATAATTTTCTGTCATTCCTAATGGAACGTACACACGGTCAAGCAATTTGACCAACATTGACTCCACCTCTCGTTTATTCAAACATCCATCAAGTTTTACCAACAGCGGCACGAACAACCAATTCATTCGACCAACAATATCACACACGAACGACCGAAGCACCAAGTCGAGCACCAACCATCAAAAAATATATGGGGGTTTGTGCAACTTCACTACAAATGATCAAACATGTTCGGCGAACCTTTACTCCGCCCCCGACAACTCAAACCAAAATCAAACCGTTTTAATTTTTTCCAACCGAGCTGCCAACTGTCAAATGGTTGTTCGAAAAACTTCACACACGTTCAAACAAAGCAGCAACCTGAGCGTTTTCTTGGGGGCGGAGTCAATGTTCGTCAAACTGCTTGACTGGTGTGTACGGTGCACAATAATTTTCACAGACTCTAAGGGGTCGTCCAGAAACCACGCGGATATATAGGAGGAGGGGGTGGTTCGGGAAATGACCACGTGGTTTTTTAAATTTTCTTCTATTTGCAAAAACTTGGTGAATTACAATAGATTAGCGGTTCTCAACCTGGGGTCCATGTACCCCGGGGGTATCTTTCCTGATCCCAGGGGGTACCTCGGATAAAAATGCGTAATGGCAGATGTATCACAATTCCAATAAAAACCTATTGATAAAGTTTTGATAATTATGTAGTTTTTTTTATTTTATTCCAACACTTTGTATTGTACATAACATACAGGTCGATCAATATAATATACTGATATTATGAAAACCTGAAGAGTCCTGTCCACCGCAACCACCACAACGTATGAAGGGCTGTGGAACAAAAAACTGGGAAATAGAGACTAAAATCTAAAATCTATTGAAGGTTTTTGAGAGGCATGAAGGCTTTTCCATAAAACTCAGTGGGTTTGTTGCAAAATGCTTGAAAGCATTCTTCTAAGCGCAGGGCCGGATTAAGCCGGAAGAGGGCCCCGGGGCCGACAGCTTATGGGGGCCCCAAAATGTACAAAAAAAAGGTTGGTTTTGGTACATAAGATTTGTGGGAGCCCGGGACCACAGCAACCGCCCTCCCCCCCCCCCCATAAATCCGGCCCTTTAAGCGTCTAAGAAGACTTCTTCCAAGCAGCTCGTGAGCCTCCTTCCAAGAGGTTTGGAAGCATCCTTTCAAGAGGCTCGAGAATCTCCTTTAAGAGACTCGGAAGTATCTTTCAACAGGCTAGGAAGCCTTCTTTCAAGAGGTTTGTAAGCCTTCTTTCAAGAGGCTCAGAAATCTCCTTTTAAGAGGCTCGGAAGCCTCCTTTGATAAGGCTCAGAAGCCTCCTTTCAAGAGGCTCTGTAGCCTCATTTTAAAAAGCTCGGAAGCTTCTTTTTATGAAGTTCGGAAGTCTCCATTCAAGATGCTTGGAAACCTCCTTTCAAGAGGCTCGAAAGCATCCTTTCTAGAAGCTCGGAAGCCTTCTTTCAAGAGGCTCGGAAGCCGCTTTTTAAGGAGCTCAGAAGCCTTCTTTCAAGAGGCTCGGAAGCCTAATTTAAAAAAAAGGTCGGAATCTTACTTTCATGAGCCTCGTGAGTCTCTCTTCAAAAGGCTTGGAAATCTCTTTTCATGAAGCTTGGAAACCTCCTTTGATGAGGCTTGGGAGCCTCCTTTCAAGAGGCTCGGAAGCCTTCTTTCTAGAGACTCGAAAGTCTTCTTTCAAGAGGCTTGGAAGCCACCTTTCAAGGAGCTTGGAAGCCTCCTTTCAAGAGGCTCGGAAGCCTAATTAAAATAAAAGCTCGGAAGCCACCTTTCATGAGGCTCGGAAGTCTCCTTTGATGAGGCTTGGAAGCCCAAGTAGCACAAGTCAGACGAAAATAGTTGCAGCAACTTTACTATGACTAAATCTGGTCACATATGGTTGCAGCAACCTATGTGGCGCATGTGTGCTGCTAGGGAGCCTCTTTTCAAGAAGCTTGGAAGCCTTCTTTCAAGAAGATCGGAAGTCTCCTTTCAAAAGGCTCGGAAGCCTAATTTAAAAAGAAGCTCGGAAGTTCCCTTTCATGAAGCTCGGAAACCTCCCTTCAAGAGGCTTGGAAATCTCGTTTTATGAAGCTTGGAAGCCTCCTTTCTAGAGACTAGGAAGCCTCCTTTCTAGAGACTTGGAAGCCTCCTTTCTAGAGACTCCGAAGCCTTCTTTCAAGTGGCTCGGAAACCACTTTCCAAAGAGCCCGGAAGCCTACTTTCAAGAGGCTCAGAAGCCTTATTTTAAAAAGCTCGGAAGTCTCCTTTCAAGATGCTCGGAAGCCTCCTTTCAAAAGGCTCAGAAGTTTCCTTCCAAGAGGCTCAGAAGCCTAATTTTTAAAAAGCTCGGAAGCTTCCTTTCACGTGGCTCAGAAATCTCCCTTCTAGGGCTTGGAATTCTCGTTTCATGAAGCTTGGAAGCCTCCTTTCAAGAGGCTCGGAAGCCTTCTTTCAAGAGGCTTGGAAGCCACCTTTCAAGGAGCCCGGAAGCCTCCTTTCCAGAGGCTCGGAAGCCTAATTTTTAAAAAGCTCGGAAGCTTCCTCTCACGAGTTTCGGAAGTCTCCCTTTAAGAGGCTTGGAAATCTCCTCTCATGAGGCTTGGGAACCTCCTTTGATGAGGCTTGGAAGTCTCCTTTCAAGAGGCTCGGAAGCCTCCCTTCAAGAGGCTCAGAAGCCAAATTTTTAAAAAATTCGGAAGCTTCCTTTCATGAGGCTCGGAAATCTTTTTTCATGAAGCTTGGAAGCCTCCTTTGATGAGGCTTGGAAGCTTCCTTTCAAGAGGCTCGGAAGCCTAATTTTCAAAAGATTGAAAGCTTCCGTTCATGAGGCTCGGAAGTCTCCCTTTAAGAGTCTTGGAAATCTATTTTCATGAGACTTGAAAGTTTCCTTTGATGTGACTTGGAAGCCTCTTCTCAAGAAGCTCGGAAGCCTCCTTTCAAGAAGCTCGGACGCCTACTTTCAAGAGGCTCAGAAGCCTAATTTTAAAAAGCTCGGAACCTTCCTTCCGTGAGACTCGGAAGCCTACTTTCAAGTGGCTCGGAAGCCTACTTTCAAAAGGCTCGGAAGTCTCCAAAAGTCCTCAAAGTCATATAAGAAGCTATAAATCAAGCTTATACATACTAAATGTGAATAGGAAAGTTTCATGGAACAAAAGAATGCCAACTTTTTGAAGAGTCTGAAACGATTCGACCCCGGGAGAGATTGCTCGGCAGAAGGGGACCTACCTAAACCCCAAGCAGCTGGTCTTAATCCAACGGCCGCTTCCGGGGTGGGCACCAAAGCCTTTCTTTTGCCTCCCGGGTGCCAGGCCGTATTAGTAGGGGAGAGTTTCGGATGTGGAGGTCCTAAATAGTATACGAAAAGAAAATAGACTTTCGTTGGTATATTATCAACAACGGGTGGACGGCGATTCAGAATTGATTACCGTAGAATCGTTCCCGTTTCGACGGCGAAATCTAGCCGAAAGGTGAACTGCGTTTGCTTGATAGATGGAGCGAGTCGGTTAGCCGCATTGAGCGGCTGGCAATAGCTTGGCAGACTTCTATTGTAGGGTGCTGTCAATACGATACACCGCGCGGCTGTTGTAATGTTTCCAAAAGCGCATTTGCACAAGATTCCACGCGGCGTATCACATTCTAAAGGAACAACCGCGCTTCAGGAAACGCCGCAATGTTATTTCCCCATAAGAACCGGGTATACGGGCAGCAAAAAACGCGGTGCGTCGTTTCCTGTGGGGAGCGCCGCGTGTACTTTTGGGCAAATGCGTTAATACTAACCGGAGCGATGGTAGCGGCTAGGCTGTTTTATTCACGGAGCTGGCGGGGCACCTGGCCCGGAACGAAAATGATGGTAGCAGCAAAGATGGCCGCGTTAAGCGGCTGGTGGTAGCTTGAATAGCCTCTACTACACGGAGGCAACGGTAGCAGAAGAAAGTTATGTTATGTTCCGCGTTATGCGTCCAGCGGTAGCAGCAGAAAGCGACGGTAGCCGCAAAGAGGGCCGCGTTCGGTGGCTGACGGTATTTCGGCTGATTCTCTTACACGGAGGCTTCAGGACGTATTGGCCCAAGTCAAATGGGCGTCTGAGCCGAAGGCGAACTCGACAACAGCAGTGTAATTCCTTCGCTTGGCTTGGGGCATGCGATTAGGTTAACCGTTGCTTGGCTCGGTGAAATACCACTTACTGGAATCGCGGGACTAACCGGGATCGGGGGAGTTGGACACTCGATACTGCTGAATAAAGGCACCGGAGTTCTAGATCCACGTTTTATGTTTTATGCACACAATTCGCAATGAAAAATCTTCTGTACCGAAGGGAATTTACCACCTGCCGGTTTGCCTTGTCTAAACACACTGACTCCTCGACACCGTTCAGAAGACCGCCCAACACTTCCATCCACTCAGGCACTCATGTTTTCGCTCCTGTTTTACGTTCCTGTGCATCCGCCAAGTAAGCTATATTTACACCAGCCCCAATCCAACGCGTTCGAAGCGTTAAGTATCCAGCCACCCGCAGTATTTGAAACGAACGTTATCTCCAAAAAATAGGGGGTACCTTAATGTATATAGAAGTTCGAACGGGTACCTCTCAAGTAAAAGGATGAGAACCGCTGCAATAGATCCTATTTCTATCAAAAAAAGGTTTACTTTATATTATTAATAATTTCATGAGAAATTTTGGAAAGTTATCCGACACTTTTGCATTATGCGTAATAAGATGGTTTTGTTTTTGCTTGCTTTTGGGATGTCTGTGGGCAAAACTATTCAGAAGCCTTTGTATTATCAACATTATTACGCCACACCTGACCCTTTAAAATGTGTTACTGACAATATCTAAATACAATTTCCGTCAGGTAATGTCAGGTAATGAAATCTAAACGAAAAAAGAAAACATGAAACTTATATAAAGTTTCATTATTTCATTTCAGTGCTATATTATTTCTTGATGCATTATGCCCAAAATACTCCTGCTCTGATAACGAGTTTTTGTGTGTTTGCCGCCGAAATATTGATTCACCCTTATTATTCGAACGTCACCTTAGGTGAACGACCTCTAACCGCTTTTTTTCTAAATTGCTTCTAGAATTATTGAGAAGCGTTTTCAATATTTCACAGTTTGCTTTCCCGAGCCAATTCTTTCAAATATTATGTTTTGACTTCTTCTTCTTCTTTATGCAACCCTTATTTGCCAATGTTATACTTTTTAGCATTGAGCGCCAAACTTCATTGAAACCCCGCAGAAATATGTTTGTTTTCCAAAGTATTTCTGCGATCATCATGGAAAACAATATCATTTTAAGGTGAAGGTGGGTTGAGTACCAAAACAAAGATTTGAAAGTATTGGTACAATAAAAACTGTCATATACTGTAGTAGTATTGGTTTCGTATTTATAAAAAAAAACAAAGAATATTAGTAAGGTGGTTCAAAAAACAACCACGCTCAATCGATTCCATTCCATGCTCCGGGTGTCCTCCAAAAGCCGATTTGAACAAAACTGATTAAACACAAGCCGGTTAAAGTTTGGATGAAAGCTAGTAGAGGAAACTAAACCTTTCATTAAACTGACT
Source organism: Armigeres subalbatus (assembly GCF_024139115.2). NCBI lineage: Eukaryota > Metazoa > Arthropoda > Insecta > Diptera > Culicidae > Armigeres > Armigeres subalbatus. Next base: position 47,218,908 of record NC_085141.1, on the reverse strand, counting down.
ACAGTGCCTCTCCTCCAAACGCTGGCGAAAAGAGAACCCACATAGCTGAATGAAAACCGCACCTTGGGAAATATCCATTGATTACATAACTCCCATGTCACACTTTTTGTATGAAGTATCTGCTCCTGGTGCGATAGATATCACAGGCAAATTCTGGCTATTTTGTTGAATTACACGTTCCACTGATGCTTTCTGAGAAGCCTAATAATTATCATGCTAAAGATTCGCAACCTCGATTAGAATCGACTCCCAACTATCGGAACGACCATTCAATATGCATTGTCTATGGAGTCAAGGCTCTTGAATATTTTATCCAGTCATATGGATTCCCCCCTAGTCAGCGCCCAATGAAGGAGTGCCACAATCAGGATAATGTTAAAATTCAACCTCGCCATAACAACTCTTAAACAAACCTGAAACGACCTATGGACGGTAAGCCCCTATTCAAACCAGCCCAAAGCATCGGAAGACACCCAGAATAAAAAACATATTCGACTGAGCGTGACGGAGCAAAATAATTTTTGGGCCACCCTACATATTAGTTTGCTGCTGCCGGTCCCGGTGTTTACATTCGCTCCGCGATCCGTTTTTGGTTGTTTTTGTCGGTCAAAAATAGCAGTTTTTAATAAGTTTTCGCTTCAAACAAGTGACTGATTTCAAAAAGTGATGTTTAATTGGCATTCCATCAACATTTCGGGCTGCTCATGTGCGGAGAAGAGTGTGAAAAATTGAATTTTTCAATGCCCTTTGAGAAGAAGTGAAGTGCAGTGATAAGCCCACCAAATCGCGAACGGCTATTAAATTGGCAAGAAACTGCTGATTTATGCTAAAATTCATGCCGAAATGCATAGGACTCTTTGAAGAAATCTCGCTTAACTTTTCAAAAGGTCCTAAGTAACATTTTTCTAATGAATTAATTTGAATAGCGCAATCAACAGACCAATTTGAAAGCTTTTGATTGCACTATGTTTATGTTAAGTGAATAAATCTCGTGATTTTTGAAAACGTCGTAAGTCCAAATGAGAGACTCTCTTTCATTACGCTCTCTTTTGCTGATATCTAGGCTAGTTTAAAATTTGTTGCAATATTTTCACCTCAGCACACTAGACAAAGCTATTTTCTTCAGATCGGTACTGGAAAATCCAATGTAAATGTTAGTATGGCTTTGTAATAATCGAAAGAGAAAGTAAACAAAGAGAGCCTGTCTTTTGGACTTACGACGTTTTCAAAAATCACGCGAGTAATATGCTGTGAACAGGTTAGTAATTTGAATATCAAACTTTTGTTCGTTGCTGTTCGATGCATCCGAATGTTGGTGGGAGAGGAGTGCAGGAGGTGTGGTATTGACCCGTGGAAGGTCCGGTGCCATATTGACTGGCATCGTGGTACTCTTCCAACTAAGTCCTTAAAGAATATTGCACCAAGTGGCACAACTTTGTGTTGGCCCAACTCTCACCAGAATAATTCTTTCACTCTTCGTCTTCGTCCTCACTCATCGTGTTGGCTTTGTTACACGATTAGGATCAGCGTTACTCTCTGTGGTGTGTAGGGGTAATGACGGCTTTGGCAGGTTTTGTTCTATTATTGGCAGTGGTTTTTTTTATGACTGATTATGCTCAAATTTGGCCCAAATATTCTTTGCATATCAAAGAATATTGTGGCCAAATTTCATAATATCGGTCGACAAAACCCCCCTGCCAATAATAGAACAAAACTGCCAAAGCCGTCTGTTCCCCTATTAAAATTTCCTCATTGTGCACAGTGTGTGAAGAAATGCCAGCTTTGGTTAAAAGTTAAAACATGCACGCCCGGTGGCATATGGAAACTGAGGAGATTCGCGTTTTGGACGACTCTGTACTCGCTTGCTCTATGGCTTTTTTTCTTCTTCTTTTGCTTCTTCTTATTGGCATTACATCCCCACACTGGGACAGAGCCGCCTCGCAGCTTAGTGTTCATTAAGCACTTCCACAGTTGTTAACTGCGAGGTTTCTAAGCCAGGTTACCATTTTTGCATTCGTATATCATGAGGCTAGCACGATGATACTTTATGCCCAGGGAAGTCGAGACAATTTCCAATCCGAAAATTACCTAGACCGGCATCGGGAATCGAACCCAGCCACCCTCAGCATGGTCTTGCTTTGTAGCCGCGCGTCTTACCGCACGGCTAAGGAGGGCCCCGGGGAACATATATGATAATAAAATAATACAAAAAACGAAATTTTTTATTAAATTCAAATTTGACAGTATTATTATGTACTATGAAGGAAGTTAAGAAAGAGTTCACTAAAAATACCAATTTATCATTTTTGTGCAATTTTAATAAAACGTTATGCGTCACAGGTGTGGTGTATGAAGGTGGGTATGGGTGGAAAGAAATGTTACAAACAAGTCATGGAGGGGTGGGTGGGGGTTCAAATCATCTGTGTTTTTTTGCGTTATGTAATTTGTGAATAAGAACTTAGTTAGCCGATTCGATCGGATTTTTTTCACCTTGTTTTAACATAAATTTTTGACATACTGCTTCGAAACCGTATGCAAACCATTAAAAGTAGAAATATGGGCTAAGGGCTAAGGGCTGAAGACCTTCCTAATAAAGACGATAATAAGAATAATATTTTTTTTTAATATTCTAGGACTTCCAAACCTTCCTTGCGTTTAGATCTTGATTCTCTACATAAACAACAAAGCGTTTTATATGGTCTCAATCCTAATTTGAAGTTGGAAGTGCTACTTGAGACATAATTAAACTATTTTGATTAAATCGCAGTGTTACCAGAACATCAAGGGTACTCCAAACTATTCGTGAGTAGGTAATGAACACATAACTTTATAAAAAATGACAATGATAAAGCAAAAAAAACTATTCGTGAGTTCAGATCTTGGAGGTCTACAAGATCAACAGAGTGATTCATAGGTTCCCGAGTGTGTTTGTTAGTTGGAGAAGCCCCATGGGACATCATTACACCAGTATGTACAAAAGTCAAAGTTCCAAAAAGTCAATTTTTTTAATTTCGAGATAATACCAGATCTTGACGTTTCATGAATTTTTAAGACATTTGGCATCAAATTTTTTTTTAATTTCGAAAAATTTTCAAGTTCCAACATCTTTTAAGTCCCAAAAAGTCAATTTTCCTCAAATTTTTTTTTTAGACAACACCAGATCTCGACGTTTCACGCATTTCTTATACAAAAAATATTCTTTTCGAATTTTTCCTGTACCCTCCCCCTTGGGAAAGTTTCAAGATAGTCAAACTTTGACCGCTTTGGTCAAACACTTAACGAAGTCCGATTGAGCTGAAATTTTGCATAGGGACTTTTTTCGAGGAGATGAAACTTTTGAGCACTACTCGTTTTTGAAATTCGAAAAATCGATTTTCATTGGCACCCTAGTATACAGTGGTGGTCTTATAATTAGCACAAATTTTCATACAAACAAGTATACTTTGCGAAGCTGTATCTTTATCGTTATTCGACGGATTATTTGGAGGTTTTCAAAACAGATGAAGACAATCACTTTAATTTCAATATGCCTCTGGGTTCATTCATAAAAAAATGCTCGTTGCAGATTAGTTAATAAGATGTATGGAGAATCTGTGCCAATTATATGACCAATTTTCATATAGCCCTTCCTTCTTGTAACGAAGTACCGTGGAGCTATTCTAACTCATAAAAGTATTGAGGACATCGTAGATCTTCTTGTTGATCGATTTGAATATCGAGATCTGACTTCAAGGACTGTTTGGAGTGTCGTAGATAGTGCAATAGATCTTTTATATCACTGGACAGACGAAGAATAGGTTGCCAACTGCAGTCGAGTTTAAATGAAGTTGGAAAACTTTTCGACCACAAACAAATGAATGAAAATCGAGAGCGACAACGAACTCCAGTTATTGTTGGCCCCAGACTTGCATGCACGTAATTCCGGCTGATGAAAGCTCAAACGATAATTGGATATTATTTAAGCACGTTGCAAAATTGTTATTAAATTCATATGAAGATATTCAGTGGAATGTCTTTACAAGCTGAAAAGACTAGTTTTCCCTATTCAATATAATTCGGTTCATGTGCTTTAAACTCAAACAACATGTACCGATTTTAATTATATTGTAGAATAAGAAAAATAGTCATTGTTAACCAGTTAAATTATTCCACGATTTGTTCATTTCATGATCCGGATCCCTTTGAATTTCCACTTTGTCAAATCACATAAATTTAAAACTCTGAAAATGAAAATATTTTTGATTTTCCCAAGACACCTCATATTTTTTTTCAAATCCCTAGAATGCATGCGTTTCTTATTTGTTGCTTTAATATCCCTTTCGGATCTCTAAAATATCTCAAAAATGTTATTTCGTTAACCTTTTATTGTGTAACAGGAACTGTCTTTTCTTGAATTGGGAACTTTACTTAAAAATTAACGTCTAACGATTCAAGTTTCTTTCTTCAAAAGTTGAGCTTCGTAAAACAAGTTGTATTATGTCAAGTAGCTAAAAGTAGTATAAATGTTAAGAAATCCACGGATTACTTATACTTAAGATAATTAAATTTTATTGAATTAAGGAATCTTAGAAATACAATAAAATACACTCAAACCAGATTCGATTAATAGACAACGATTCTGAATGCATCTTCAACCCGCATAATCATTTACCCCTATCGTACAGTTAAAAATATAATATGGATATAGTTGATATCGTTACCCATTAACATTAAGTTCTTTGAACAGTACATATGTATGGTAAAACAATTACCTCAACCTAAATCAATGGGGTTTACAGTCTACGAACCTTAATAATTATAATACTGATAAAATCTTTTTTTTTTCAAAAATGCATGAAGAAAATCGATTTTTCTTACGGTCAACATTATTAATATTTAACCCGTTGCTCATACAGTCCGGTCTACGAAAACCATAGCCACTATAGTCAAAACGTTATCAGACTACAGTACGATTATAGTCCCGTTCCATATGAGTCATGTTCGGGATTTAAGTCAAAACGGTACAAATACAAAACACATTCAATCGCACACTTATTCATCGAACGCTAAAAACAACACCACAAACTCGGATTTTGCGAATATTCTGCGAAAATTCTAAATTAAATTCGAGTTTTACTCGAAGGGGGTCATGTATAAATTGTGTGATGTGATAGCATAGAAAAAATGTGATAACAAACATGTGATAGCACAGAAAAACAGACGTCTCACTCAACCTATGTTCCATTGTTGATCTTTACAAAAGTAGATTAAATTTTTTTAAGGTGGTCGATCGGCCACCGATGGCGTTTCACGGTGTAAAAAAAAATGATTATTATCGAAGTTTTATGTACCTTTAAAATATTTCATCGGCGATTTTTTGAAGAAAATGATTTTTATTGTTTTATTCTCCAATATTCGGTATAAAAAGTCAATTGAGAACTCAGCAATGGATGATTCATAGTAATTTACCCTCAAAATTAGAAATACGCACAATTGTAACATTTGTTCATAGAAAACCAATTTTTAAACGGATCGAAAATGTTGAAAAATGACGAGCTCGGTGGTCTAGTGGCTACCGCTTCTGCCTTATAATCAGGAGGTCGTGGGTTCAATTCTAGGCTCGTCCCTTTACTACTTTGTATTTCTATCTTAGTTCTTTCTATGTTTCACGTTCTACCAAAACGATTCCTACTGTTATAACCTTCCATACAATCCCAAAACCTCCCGTGGCACCTATGAGAGGTCGTAGAGTTCTCTGCATCTTTCTTAAGTTGGTGTCCAACTAACCATCCTTCCCCTTCCTCAGCATTCGCAAGGACGTGGCCAGGACAGATCTCGACTATTGGAGAGTGCATTGCTTCCATCTAAGAGATAGTGATTAGTCCCAAACCAATATCTGTGGTAACGGGTGAAAGTGATACTACTCTAACACAATAGTCTTGGCTTGTACCACCTACGAATTTGTGCGAATTGCTCAATGCTAATGCTAATGCTAATGGATCGAAAATGTTGAAAAATCATTTATTTTTGTAGAGTATTTTTTGCGTATTTTTTTATTTATGCATGAATCACAATCTTTTTCATGCAATTACATCCAGCCAGCCAATCACCTTTGGGGCTGTCCACAAACCACGTAGACCGAAATTTCACTTTTCCAAACCCCCCCGTCCCCCCTAGTAGACTTTTGTAGACTTTTCCGAAACCCCTCCCCCCACCCCTTGAAGTCTACGTAGACTTTTCCAAAATTTACAAAACCTCATATGTGATTGGAAAAATATGGAAATCATCCACGTTTTATGCAATTCAGCTATTCAATTATATTTCCATGTAAACATTACAACAAAGTTCGTTTTTCAAACATAATGAAATCAAACTGAACAAAATCCAACAAAACGAAAATCAAATTGAAACGAAATCAAATTTAATCCTCTGTCTATAACTTCTGAAATCAAATCTCAAAGCCAATTAATTTAATTACTGTTGAATTCATTTCCTCCTAGAGGTGTGCGCCACCATCGCCGACACTTTTGCATCGGCGCGCCACTGATAAAATCTGTCACGCATCTGACCTCTCATTCTCAACGCCGGTTCAAAATTAGAAAAAACGAAGAATTTTCAGAATTTGGAAAAATTTCGAGTTGAAATTCCGACAATGTCAATTTTACATTCCAATAAGTTTTGCGTGGAAATTTCGTAAAAATCCCTAATTGATAACCTTGAAATACTCCAAAGAACTCTCCGTGATAATTCCGATGCTTTTCTTGAAAATTCCATGCAATATCCCGCTGAATAATCATCTGTTGAAATCCCAAGATGTTTCTTCTAAATTCCAAAAGTTTCCCCGTTAAAAAACCCCGAGTAATTTTCCGTGAAAATTAAGAATTATTTCCCGAAGTAGTTTTAAGTTTAAACGGACATTCCGAAATATTTCCCGTGGAAATTTAGAATGGTTTCCTACGATATTTTTTAATTTCTCTTGCAATTTTGGAGCAATTTCTTTAGGAAATTTAAATAAATATTATGGGCATTCCAAAGAATTTTCAGTTGAAATTTTTGTGAACTTCTCGTAATTCGAATAAATTCAAATAAATTTTCATAAAAATTAGAAAGGCTTTTTAACAGAAATTTCAATTTTTTTTGTGGAAACTCAAATTGTTTTTGGTGGGAAATTAAAATAGTTTATCGTGGAAGTTTTCAAAAATTTATTTAGAAATTTTGAAAATTTTCCATCGATAGTTCAAAAGAATTTGCATTATAACAGCCGAAAAAATTTACGAAGAATTTTCCACGGGCATTTCGAATAATTTTGCTTATATGTCCAAAGAATTCCTCGCGGAAAATCCGAAAAATTCCGAAATTAAGAAAAAAATTCGAGGACTTTCCAGAAAATCTCCAGTGAATATTCTGAAGGGTTTCTAGCGGAAATCGGAGAATTCTCTTTACAAGCTCCAAAGAATATCTTTTGGGCATTCTAAAGACTTTTTCTGGGATATTCCAAAATGCTTCCTTTGTAAATTCAAAAAAAAATCCGTGAAAGTACTTCAAATACGACATAATTTCCATAGTTTGCAAAGAAGTTCCAAAACTTAAAAGTAATTCTAGTAGAATCTGCAGTAAAATCCAAGTGAGGATGTTGAAAAAAAACCAATTTTTTTATAGAATACTTAGGAGCTTTTTTCTGCTCAACAAAGAAGAACTTCCTGGTAAAATTCTTGATAGTTTTAAGGCGTAGTAGACGACTTCAGTGAAATTCATAACATTTTTATGGAGAAACGCAAGAGATTATTTCGGTCAAGTCATGCAAAAATAACGGAAAATCCTGAAAAAATCAAACTGAGGAACTCCGCTCAAAGCTGCTGTATATATCGTTTTCAAAACAATGAATAAAAAAAGTCTACGTAGACTTTTGGTATACCCCCCCGTCCCCCTTCGTAGGCCTTTTTGAAACCCCTCCCTCCCCCCCAAGACTCTACGTGGTTTATGGACAGCCCCTTTCCAGCCTTCATGCTCTCTGCTCAATGATGTATTTGCATCTTTTTCTTCTTCCGACATTCGTGCTAGATAGCCAGCCCATTGTCAGTCTACCATATTTTAAAGGATTCATAATATATTCCTCTTGATACACTGTCTCATAGTTTCTGTGGTACACATCACATTTGGCTTGAAAACTACAACAACTTTCCATAACTGCCTCATTTCCGAAAATGGCTATCGGATGAACTAAAGTTTTATATAGAACGAATTTCATTTCTGTATGTATGTTACAGAATCTAAGCTGCAGCTACATGCTCGACTGTCTCATATTTGATTCGGTCCATATCTGCGGGGGTTATTCATGCTTCTTTGGGCAGTAAACTGGTTACTTACGTCTTAGAAGACTATTTTCGTAGCAGCGATACGTCCTTCAACTTTACTACTGGAAGGTATTACGTACAATACTCAGAGAGGGGCCAGAAAAAAAAGGGTATGCCACATACGCATGACTTACGCGCTGCTGTATCATAAGTTCAAAAAAATGATAAGAAAATTATTTTGAGCTTTTTAGTGGAATGTCTTCACTTGTCATAAGACGAGTTTATACTATCCCATTGAATTCCACCACTTAATTGTATCTTGACAGATACGTATTTCGACCTCAACAGTAAGGCCGTCTTCAGTGTCTCGTACTTGACTCGACTTGAAGAAAATGATCGCAACTTACACTATTTATACTATGCGTAGGTACAGCAACCGTTCGCTAACTGGGCTAAAACACCAGCCCAGTTAACGAACGCCGCTTTTTAACTGGGCTGACGAGGGAATTCGCGATGCATTGTTGTGATCGTGTTTTACATGAAGCTTAAAAAATATACCATTCAGAGTCCCCTCGTCACCGAGTCTTTGTTGTTGTTTTTTGACGGATAACTGCTTTTTAACTGGGCTTTGGCCCAGTTAGCGAACGCCCAGTTAAAAAACAGCCCAGTTAAAACGCGCCCAGTTAGCGAACTATTGCTGTATAATAATTTATCTAGGTACTTATCTAGTTACATTTCGTACGGTGCTTACTTCTACTCGCTTGTTGCGCTTAATGCTTAGGTATAAACTTGAAGAGCCAGGAGCTACCATTTCCTTGATCTTTATTCAACAACCGCATTTGTACCTGTCGGTAGATTTCCAGGCTCTCAGCAACATCAAGTTTCCACGGAGAAGAGACATTTCTTAAAATTTTAATGTTTGATGTCGTAATTGAATGATTTTCTTGATATACATGTTCAGCTACCTTAGACCTAAACTCATAATTCAATCCCTTATCGGTTTCCCTCTTAGCCTTACTTACTTCTGCAATATGTTCTTTGAACCTTACATCTAACGATCTTTTTGTTTGACCTACATATACTTTATCACACTGTGAACAATTAATTTGATAAACCCCGGCCTTATTTAACATTTCTACTCTATCCTTTGTAGAGCCCAAAAGTGTCTTCAGTTGATTGCTTCTGCTGGAGAATACTAAATCGATGCCGAATTTCCTCAGTCGATGGCGTAGCTGGTGGGTGATGTGTCGGTCATAGGGGACCGATACCCTCTTCAGCGGTTCATCGATCGGTGTCAGTGTTGTCAGTTCGTTTTTCCATAGGTTTCTCTGCTTTTTGTTGATGATTGCTTGTATTGTTCTTTCCTTGTATCCGTTGATCCTCGCTGTTTCCAAGATGTGTTGTAGCTCCTTCGTTTTTCCTTCTTCGCTCAGGGGAATCGTCTGCATCCTGTGGATCATGTGATGAAAAGCTGCCATTTTATGCTGATACGAATGATTTGATGTGTATGGGATGACTCTCATGGTGTTGGTGGGCTTCCTGTAGATTTCGAAGTCTAATGTTGCATTTGTTCCCTTGATAACCAGTAGATCCAAGAAAGGTAATTTACCTTCCTTTTCCTCCTCGTGGGTGAATTTGATGTCTTTATGCACGTTGTTTATCGCTTCCAAAATCCTGGGTAGATCTTTCCGGTTGATGATGCTGAAAATGTCGTCCACGTATCTCCACCATTTCTCGGGTAGTACTCCTTGTTCCTCTAGGTTGTCCTCCAAATTCGCCATGAATAATTCGCACAAAACGGTGATAACGGATTTCCATAGGTGCACCCTTCGTTTGTTTGTAGAAGCTTCCACGGAATGTAAAGTAGTTCTCATTCATGCATAATCTCGCAAGCTTGAGATACATTTTTACCTTTCCTCGCCATGCTGTATCCGTCTGTTGTCCTAGTAGCCAATCCTCCAAAAGGTTCAGAGCATCCTTCACTGGAACGCTTGGGAACAATGCCGCTACGTCAAATGGTACCATGATGTCCTCTTCTCCGATGTTTCCTGATTCCAATATCCTCTTGGTGAACTCCTGGGTGTTTACAACTGATCTGCCAAGTTTTGTGTAGAGGATCCCACCGATGAAACTATTTCTCGCATCTCTGTACCTGGCTTATGTATCTTTGGTAGTCCTTTGATCCTTGGTAACACAGGGTTCGTCATTTTAACCCGGGCTTCTCCGATGATCGTCTTGCATTCCTTTATCGTTTTATCCGTAAGTCGGATTAGTCCGGGTAGTGGGTCCACTCTCAAATGCCTGTATGGTCCTCCGTTGATTTTTGTCGTCATCATTGTCATCGTAGTCCTCTTTGTCCATTATCACCACTGCGTTTCCTTTGTCCGCCTTCATGTAGTAAACTGGTTTCTCCTTCAACTCCTTTAAAATCCTCTTCTCGTCTTTGTTCGATGTCCCATGCTGTCCTGCTTTGATGGCGTCTGCTACGATGTTTCTCACACTATTCTGATCCCGTTGATCAACATTTCGTGAAATCGCTGTCTCAGTATCCACGATTATCTGCTCTAGGTCCGCTTTCTGGGTTGTCGCATACCCTAACCCCTTGTTGAGATGTGCTAATTGTTCCTCCGTAAACTGCTGTGTCGAACGGTTAACAACGAATCCCTCGATCATTTGTACTGTGGGGTTAGTCGTTCTACCTTTCGTCGTTGATTTCCCTCGTAGAATGGTCAATTTATTTTTGTGTAGTCTCCTTTTCCTGTCCGCTTCACACTGTTCGGCCCGCTGTACCTTCTTTAGGAATATGTCGAAAGAGTCTTGGTTCTCCTTTGCCAGCTTGAGGTGCAGGTTGTAGCACTCCAAGTTCAACCTCTCTAGCTTGGCATAGTGTCCCTTGATTGACAACTTCAACAAATCCGATTCCGCCCTCTTACTAATAGATTTTGGGATGTGAGCTCCCATCTTAATCCTATGGCTGACAGGAGTCAGCCTCTCCTTTTGGCACTTCTTAAGGAAGGCCACGTCCTTAAGAATACCTGCGATCCTCCTCTTCAAATCTATAAAAGTACTACGCTCGTTCCGCTTGGATGCCATTTTGATAAGAAAATTATTTTGAGCTTTTTAGTGGAATGTCTTCACTTGTCAAAGGACGAGTTTATACTATCCCATTGAATTCCACCACTTAATTGTATCTTGACAGATACGTATTTCGACCTCAACAGTAAGGCCGTCTTCAGTGTCTCGTACTTGACTCGACTTGAAGAAAATGATCGCAACTTACACTATTTATACTATGCGTAGGTATAATAATTTATCTAGGTACTTATCTAGTTACATTTCGTACGGTGCTTACTTCTACTCGCTTGTTGCGCTTAATGCTTAGTATAAATAGTGTAAGTTGCGATCATTTTCTTCAAGTCGAGTCAAGTACGAGACACTGAAGACGGCCTTACTGTTGAGGTCGAAATACGTATCTGTCAAGATACAATTAAGTGGTGGAATTCAATGGGATAGTATAAACTCGTCTTATGACAAGTTCAAAAAAATGTTATAAATCTTATAGAATACGGCGCGGTTCAGTGGGCAAGTTATCTAGCACAAATGTCGAACGATAGAATGGCAGATATTTTATCAACCAGAGAACAGGATAGATACCGGAGGTAGATGATAATTGCTGAAAAACTGTATCAAACCCAGAAACAAACAAAAAAAACACTTAAAAAACGCTTGAATTACATGAAAAAATGATTTTTCACCATTTTAGATCCGTTTAAATATTGGTTCTCTACACAGAAAAACTACAAATGTGTATATTTCTAATTTTAAGAGTTAATTACTATGATTCATCCATTGGTGAGTTATCAATTGACTTTTCATACCGAATATTGGAGAACAAAACAATAAAAATCACTTTTTTTTTTAAATCGCCAATGAAATATTTTAAAATACCCCGGGCCTTATTTCAAATGACCTTGCCTAACTTTCTGTGAAAAAAAATCAGAGGTACATGAAACTTCGATAATAATCCATTTTTTTACACCGTGCGTTTCCATCGATTTTGCTTGTGTTTGACGTTAACACACTACCGCCATCTGGTTGCCGATTGTCCACTCACAGTACATTTAGCATTGGGAGATAATATTTGCGTGACGATGATTTTGATAGCATTTTGTTCTAAGTGAGACGTCCCAATTCCCAATATGAATGAATTAACCTTTCCCGTCAAAATTTCTTATTAAATCGATTCTATAATATATTTAGAGTCAAATTTTCCATAGAACTCATTTTTTAACGCCTTTAACTAGTTTTTAAATTTATAACAAAAAATCAAAAAAGTACTGTTTCTTATGCTTGGCCCGATTTTGATCCAGCATAAGGCCAGTTCCCACGTGCAGCAATTTTTCAGCTTTCGTTTTTTATTCTTAAAAAAGTTAAAGGCTTCAAAAAATGTGGGTTCCTCGGGATAGTTAACCTTAAATGCGTCAAAGGATTGACTGAGACAATTAAACGAGATACAATTTTTGACGGGAAATGTCCATTGCTTCCACCCTGATACCTTTATTTGATATTTCCCAATTTTCTATGTATTTATTTTTCAAATAAATTGATAATGCAAATATACCGATCCCAGTCACGATGCGTTTCAAATTTTCTAAACTGGTAATCACAAACTCACCGATTCACGCAACCATGAAAATTGCCACCAACATATCTGCACACGCCACTGTTCCACATCACACCGCAAGTCAATCAAGATCACCAGTTCCTGATATACGGAGGAATTGGCCACGCCGACGACGTAGACGACTATGGCGCGAACCAAGACAAACGACGATCGGCACTTCGAGAGGCGAAAAAAAAGAAACAAGATGAAATCGTTTGTTTTATTGCTGTCTTTTTATCGCCTTTTATATAGTTTTCTGCTGAAGGGACTGTGTAAACATTAGCCCGTTTAATTGAAAGGGCTGGCGTTGCATATTTTAGAGCAACGCGCTAGTTTTGCAGCCGTACCCAGTGTTTACTATTCGGAATAGGTTGGTTCGAGGTATCTGGAGTCTAGGCACCTTCGGTTGAAGTTCGGAGGATGGCATCAGGCATCAACTAAGCGTCCAATGGCTGTTGTTCGTCACACCTACTTATTGTCAGTTGAACGCAGTTAGCTATTTAGCGAGTCCTTGCCAATTCCGGGACACGTTTCTATGTGGACGTTAATATTTATCGAATGCGTGCACAGCGATCAGATCTCGCTTTGAATCATCTATCAATTCTATTCCGCATAGACACGACATACACCGTGGGAGATGATCTCATATCTGTTGTATTTACGTCTATAACCGCAACAATTGAGGAGATACTTCCTCAAACTAATAACATCAGCAACGGAATGACAAATCCATCTCCGAAGTGATGGCTGCCCTTTGACAAAACGACGATCCGACTAATTCAATGGTTCAAAATAACGTCCTAAGCTGTTCAGTGCACATTAGGGGGTATCCAAGCGAAAGGCGGAGAAAAATCTAAAAGTTTTTCCAGACAAATTCTTGGATGCAACTTCAAAGAACTTTATCTTCGTATTTTCACAAATACGGAATTGTATAAAAATAAATTTTTGTTAGCCTCAAAGTGCCCTAAAAACTGCAAACGTTAATAGTTATCACAGCTATGGATTTTTTTAAAATGAATTTCGCAATGTAGGTACTTACATCGATGCACATTTAGATAAGAAGATAATATTTTTGACCAGTAATTTAAAAATAATAAAATGTATTCGACTTCCGACCACTGTTCTTTATGATGATCGGATCAACTCTATCGCCGCTGCTGCAGCCCAAGCTACAAACCAACGGGTAATCAATCAAAATTATAGCTTTTGTCATTGAAAGAGTCGCGTGATTCGACCACCTGCCGTGATGTGATCATACAAATTCACCGATGCGGCGACACTGCGCCCAACATCAACTGGCAAACGTGGGTATAATATGTGAACACGATCGAGCATTACACGAAACGTTCTAAAGACCGAGGGGACAAAATTCTCAAAAGAATCGAAAGCTTTGACCGAAGTGATTAATGATTTCTGATGAAGTTGTCGCAGGAGGATCAACTAATGTCGCATTGGATCGAATCTGCTTTGTAGAATTACTAAAGAAGGACGGTGGACTGCACCCTTCGCAATTAAATCCAATACTTCCGAAGAGACTTTGAGCATCTTGAAATATAGACCATGATTTTCGACTAATCGTTGGCATTTCGAGCAGAAAAACTAAAATTTGACTAATTTCGGTAAATTTTATGATGCTGGTTTTGTTTCTGATAACTTAACAATTGTGCGGGGAATTTGAAGGTCTGAACATTTTCATTAGTTTTGGATAACTGATTTGGAATATCAAATCTATTGATTCGCGTGTTCTAAAAGAGATCATAATAGACTTCTATAGATTACTAGTTGACCCGGCAGACGTTGTCCTGCATAGTAGGCGAGAATGTGCATTCCAAACTGCCCATGCAAAGTTCGCATAGGAATCACAATTTTAGTTGTTCACGGTTTGCTCAACCCTACTCGTAACTTTCCCATTAGGAAATATCATATAAACCCGTCGGAAACTATAACGAATGTTTCTGCTGAAGAAATGAAAAAAATCCATCCAGCCGTTTTCGAGTTATGCGGATACGAACACAGACCATTTCATTTTTATATAAAAGAAGATGGATATGAATACAAATTAAAGTACTATGAAGTTTACACCTCTTGTAAGCATGGATCATAATTATTGATTACATGCATTCTATAACCATAACTATAGAATATAGTCACGTCATCCGAGCTGGCCAATTGATATACGAATGCAAAATTATGACCATAATTATGATACTTTTTCAGTTGATCTGTGGAAGTGATAAGCAAATGCTAAGCTTTGAGACAGCAAAATATCCATTGCCAGTGAAGAAGAAGAAAGCACATTACATTTCTATTGGTCGGCAAAATATAAACAGTCCAAAGATGTAGTATTTTCTCATTTGCCTCCTCGCCGCTCCTTCGATGGCCCGGAAGTCCTTTAGTGCTAATTATTTAGGAAAACACTGGCAGGCTTCCGAGCTAAATGATGCGGCGGGTTTACTCGTGTAATTTTCAGTTTTCGGTGGAATCATGCCTCCTCAAGGTCCTTTCGTTTGCGGTCTCCTCCGAAAAACAGACAATATTCTCCAATTAGAGAGCATCTTTCCACTTCGTAAAATCACGCTGCAGGGCACATTTGCACCGACCGACGGTCGGTCGACTCGGCTGGTTGCAGCCGATCCACCTGACTCATCGTCGTCGTCGTCGGTCCCCGGCTGGACCTATGGCGGCCATGTGCAAACGCCTACCTCCATGCCGTCGTTCCGTTTTGCTCGATGGTGGCGGCTGCTGCTTGGGTTTGATTTCAGTTTTTTCCGACTAAATAATTTATGCAGAATATATGATAATAAATGTTTTGTTTTTGCCTCTTCTTCTTGTTTGTCGCTTTTTGGTGTTGCTGTGGGACCTGTCTGGATCCGTCTGGTTAGTTGATTCCTTATTATCTCCGTGTACTTTTTCACCTTTTTGGCTTGCGTTTTGTGGTTTTTAAAAGGTCCATCAACAGACGACTCACGAGATACCTCCTTGCTCACAGTGAGCATGCATGCGAGCATCCGACGAGGGAAAGTAGGGAAGGATGTTTCAATATGCAATTTCTTAATTTTTTAAATGTTTTTTTGATTGATTATCTTACCATGTTGTCACTGAGCTCAGTGCGTGCTATCGGGTACGGTTTGGAAATGTTTGACAATGGTGCTATTCAGAAGCGATTAAAACTCGTTTTTCTTTACTAAATAAACCACAAAACAAAACATTTGGGACGCGATTTACCTTGTTAGCCATTGCTTCGCAAACATTTGTAAATTATAAAATATCATTTTAGAGCAATAATATCAACAATCAACTATAAATTTTATTATTTAAACGAAGTACATGAAAAATTCAAATAAAATGCACTTTGATGCTTATTTGCCCCAAAAGACCCTTAAATTTCCACTTTTTAACAACGCAATATGTATAGTGCTATTCATTCATCTATAATAAAAAGGAAAATATGTACAACTTTTAGTACAATATTTGAAAGATAAATGGATTAAAAATATGAAAAAGTGTGATGCATGACACAATTGGGACCAAACGAGCTCAATAACTGCCTACTGACTGGTGGGAATCGAACCCACACCTTCCAGTACGATAAACGGGTGCTCTACCACTATGCTACGGTAAACCTAATGCTATCTTCAATAAGTTACCCTAGCAGTAATGTAATAAATGTGGTCCAACCCCGTACGGCAATTAGCAGATCAATCACACTCATCCATACTCTCTCTTCTCAAACACGTGCTTTCTGTTTTGTATTTTGTATGTGCTTTCCCACAGTATCAAAGAGTGTTTGTTTGCAAAGAGAACATGGCGGCTAATGTTTGCAAGTCAATTAAAGCACATCGATGTTGGTATGGAGGAAGGTAATTTGAAAGCATGGACGACATCGAACTGTGCTGTGCTACGCCGTAAGTATCCGAGCCGTAAGTAACCCCATGGCCTTTAGCAATTGATATTCGCAAAGAATATGTGTACAAGGTGGAGCCCGAAAAACACAAGTCAGACAAAAATGATTGCAGCAGCTTGGTTGGGACTAAATATGGCCACACATGGGTTAACATGTGTGCTACTAGGGAAGCGAAATAATTCCTCAATTTGACTACATGCAGGGCGATACCATAGGTCATCACTTACCGCAGCGAGTCCAGATAAATTAGCCTTTGTAACTAAAATAATATCCTATCCCAAGACAATCGTGGAGAAACAGAGGTATACTCGGTCTCTAGGAGCAACGAGAGTCGAACTAACAATCCTTCCCTTCCTATATGCCCGTAAGGACGTGGCCGACGCCGTTATTGACTTAAAATATTTGAGCTCTCGAAACATGTACATTGAGAATGGGTAGCTAATCACAAGCCCCATTTATTGCGTTCTCTGTACAATTTAACAAGTTCTAGTCAAACACGGAGTAGCAACTACGAATTGTGCGGTCATAATACTCATGCTCATATTGATCTTAAACCGGTTTAAAACATATTCAAAATCAGTTTGCAAAGCACAACAGTCAACAAGTGATTTTATGGCACAGGTAATTATCAAGACGTCTCACTACTCACTTCGCGCTTCTCTTTTCACAATTAGTTTTCTAATCGACGAAGTGCCCTATTCGGCCAAATATCCTATTCGACCAAAAGTCCTCTTAATCCAAATGTCTTAATCGGTCAAATGACTTTCGGCTAGATGGGTTTCGGCCAAATGATTTATTCGGTCAAACGGCTGTCAGCCTAATGGGTTTCGGCCAAACGACCCTTCCCCGGATTGTAAAGACATCCGGTAGGGATAACCGAACGCTTAACAACTTGCTTGGCTGTCGGCTTTTTCACAGGAATGTTTTCATCCCATGCACGTCTGTCTAAGCTAAGCTATGGAATATTTACATCCCATACACATCTGGTTGAAATGGCTGACGACCTTCTTGCATCATTACTACGCTGCGCCGAGAAGCATTCCTCAGTTTCAATGTGGAATAATGGGGAGCTAGGGCAGGTTCTTGGCGCATTCGACTAGAATTATTATTTTCCGATCGTTGAAGTCAGTCCAAAGTTTCGGTTGAGTGTAACTATTACTTGTAACACGTTAAAGACTTGATTCGTAAATCTGTTTGAGGTAGACGTTAGGGAAGAAAACGAGAAGGTGGGCTTTGCAGTCGTAGGTCATACGGTTGTACAGGCTGCCTATTAGTGCTGGGTTTCGTTTTGGCTCTTCTTGATGGTTCCATTAGCTTTTCAAGAGATAGTTTTGGAATACGCACTTCTGTGGAAGCGGAGGGTTAATACCCTGCAGAGCATGAAGAGATAAGGGGAGATTTTTTGAAGCAGGGCCGGATTTAGCCGGAAGGGGGCCTGGAGCCAACATGTACAAAAAAGGTTGGTTTTGGTACAAAAGATTTGTAGGGGCCCGTAGCCACGCCCCCCCCCTTATAACCGGCTATCCTTTGGAGTAATATTTACTTATCTGTACTTGGATTCTTTTGGTGTTCCCTTTTATCTACTAATACATTTTTTGTCAATCTAATTGTAATATTTCTTTACAAAGTCTACCGATAAACTTGGTACCTTTTGATGACTACCTGGTTCTTGTATTGCTTGGTCACATTTATATTTTCCTCGATTGCAACTGGGCTGCGAAATGGTGAGTTGACATCCGGGAAGGGGCGACTAACATAGCTCTGGTCCTCACAAATTCCAATACTCACGCTTCCACGGGTCTTCCGATGACAATTGACCGCCAGCTAAGGGTTGCGTACTTAGCTGGTAGTGCAGCCTGGGCACTGTTGTCCTTCTGACATCAGCTAGAGTGAGAGGGTGCGTCCTGTGGGGTCTGCCTAGGATGTAGTGGGGTTCGACAGTGGGCTCTGCTGAACTTCTATAAAAAGCTGCATGTGTCCCCAAGCAGGCCCTATCAAAGCGACCGTGTGCCGCTCAAATCGCACTAGCCTAGTCCTGGTGTTGGGTGGAACTTTAAACAAATTTGACCCGATTGACCGAGCGTCTGTTCACCAAGGAGGTGCGGCTCCAACAGCGTCTGTTCTGGCATCCAGCGGCTGAGTATGAAATGCTATTCCCCGGAAGCTATACCTAAGATGGCAGCCCCATCCCTGTGGATAAGGAACCTTGAGCCAACAACCTACTGTTCCCGAAACATCAATTTGTTCGAGAATCCGATAATGAAAGAATACGGACTGATTTTACGGCGACGACTTTTAGCGCGAAACAACGGACACGAATAGGAACATGGAACGTTTTAACCCTAGCCCAGCAGGGTAAATTGGCACAACTTGCCAATGAGGCACGCCGCATGAAGCTTGAGATCCTGAGACTGAGTGAAGTCCGTTGGCCAAACTTTGGAGAACACAGAACGCCGTCGGGACAAGTTCTGCTATACTCTGGTTTACGAGGTGAACACGCTCCCCGGCATCGCGGAGTTGGCTTCCTACTAAGCGCTCAAACACACTCTGTGCTTATGATGTGGGAACCTATAAGTGAAAGGATAATCATTGCCAGATTTAGAACACGGGTCCGAAACCTTACCATAATCCAATGTTATGCGCCAACCGATGCTGCCGACCTGCAAGTCAACTCAATCCCGTCGTAGATAGAATTCCGAAGGGTGTTATCAAGATCTGTTTGGGCGACTTCAATGCGAAGATCGGATCCGACAACTCGAACCATGAGCGTATTATGGGACGCCATGGTCTCGTAGAAATGAGCGAAAACGGAGAGCTGTTCGCAGAATGTTGTGGTAATAACGACATGGCGATCGGGGGATCGCTCTTCCCTCATCGACCGGTTCACAAGGTCACGTGGGTCTCCCGTGACGGCTTTACAGAAAATCAAATCGACCACATCTGCATCAGCCGAAAATGGAAACGGAGCCTTCTTGATGAACGGAATAAACGTAGTGCCGATATCGCGTCTGATCATCACCTCCTCATCGGCGAAATACGCCTGCGCATTGCGCGGATTCGTCGGCAGGATGAAAGAGTTGAACGATTCAACACATGCCGACTGGAAGATGCCACGATGAAACGGTCCTTCGTTGAAGAACTGGAGACGCGTGCTGCAGATATTCCGGAAGGTGGCAGCGTGGAATACCAATGGACCGCCATCAAGAATGCCTTCATCGCCACCAGCGAGAACAATCTGGGCGAACTACGCACCCAGAGAAAACAATGGATCACCGATGAGACCTGGAGGAAGATAGAGAAGCGAGAAGAGACCAAAGCCGCGATAGAGCGATCGAAAACCAGAGGAGCCAAAGTCTTAGCCCGTCAACGATACGCGGCTCTTGAGAAGGAAGTAAAACGCTCATGTCGACGGGACAAGCGGGACACCGATGCAAACTCGCGGTGGGTGGCTCACATTGTCTTCTCTTGAACCTCTTCCTATCATGTACTTCGTCTTCGATTTTAATTCTAACACCCTGTAAACAAGCTCTGTGAACTGTCAAATAAGTGAGGTTTAGTTAAGATCTTGCATTGGTCTATTCAGTTTTGCGAATGGTCTGTTCATTATTTCAGTTTTATCAATGATCGGATTAGGAAAAAAAAAGGATTCACGCAGCAATTTTGCCGCAAATCATGGACGTACAGCTCCTCGTTCTGATATATTCGATTCCGATCGGGCACGCACTCTCCTATAGTGTAATGTGACCAGCAAGCGTCCTGCTAAACGCGGGACGCCTATCGGAATTGCTTGAATCTGGCTTGAATCCTCCAAAGGTGCATTTCGCATAGATTCCGGCTCAAAAAAATATAAAAATATTTATAATTGTATTCAAATTTTTGCTTTCTTAGTCTGTTGTATTAAGAACGATTAATTGTATATGTTCCCGTATACAATACGGGGAACGTATATATTTACGGAACGTATACAACTAATCGTTCTTAATACAACGGACTGAGAAAGCCAAAATTTGAATAAGTCAGGCAAATCCAGTCGGTAACGCCATTACAAAATATTTATAAAGCTGTATAGAATTTCCATTCCATTCTAAATTTGTAAACCAAAGTTGGAAAATGCAGCGTCATTACTAATAGTGCAACAGTCTTGAACATGAAAGGTCCAAGCGCCGTATAATTCACGGAAATCATTGATCATTGCTCAACGCAGCTAGTGAAGTACTCGAGCTCTGGCGTGATAACGCTACAGCATTTACCTGGGCTGATTGGGAGAATTTAAAACTTTGTCGTCGGTATGAGGTACTGCTCAGTCAAGTAACTATTTCAGTTAACACAGTTAACTCCTTCAGGGAAATGTCATTTTAGGAAAATTTCATATTCGGGGAAATGTGTTTCTGTGAAGTATTATTTTCGGGGAACAATTATTTTCGTTTAAGTCTTTTTTGGAAAATATTATTGTCGAGGATTTGCTATTTTTGAAGAATATAAGCAACTGGGTTCTGGGGAATTTTACAATCTCATAGAACATCGGACGAACTAAATAAAAACCCAGATTAATCCACCTAGCGATGATGGTGCCTTTCTCGTACATTATAAAAATAGTATTTTGGCATTATAAAAATAGTATTATATCTCTTGAGCCCATAGTCCGATTTGGCCTATTTTCAATTGGAAACAATAAGAGAGTATTCTGCGTCGAGTGCAACTTGTTGCGAGTAAATCGGTTAAGGATAAGTACCTGAAAAAAGAGTTACACTTTTTTTTGGGTGAGTGCCCACAGACACACACACACAGACATCACCTCAATTCGTCGAACTGAGTCGATACCGATAACACTATGGGTCTCCGGGCCTTCTATAAAAAGTTGGTTTTTGGAGCGATCATATAGCCTTTACGTATACTTAGTATACGAGAAAGGCAAAAAGAAATAGTATAAGAAAAGATGACCCCACCATTGCCCAAAATCTTTTAAGCGATTTTAAGAACAAGGTACGACTACACAGTTGTGGAAAGGAAGTAGGAAATTCGAATACAAAAACCTAATCATAATGTGATACTTTACTTCTTAAAAGTTGTAATCTTTACAGTTAAGTATTACCTCAACAGTAAGGACGTCTTCAGTGTTTCGTACTTGACTCGACTGAGACACTGAAAGCGTCCTTACTGTTGTGGTCGAAACACGCATCTAAAGATAACAAAATTATATGATTAAATGGATTAGTGAAGACAATCCACTAAACAAGCAGACAGTTATGTTTTCATATAATTAGGCCGTTACAAATATTTAATTAACATTATGTCCTATTGGTCTCCGGAAAGTCAAGGGGGGGGGGAATAATAAAAAATAAATATTAAAATGAAAAAATTCAAAAAACTCCTCGGATTTGTTAAAGAATGTTTTGAAAATCCTCAAAATTATCCTAATTTTATTTTGTTGCCCCCTCAAAATATTATTTTTGGGCAAAAAATCCGAGGGGGGTGACATAATTGATTTTAAATATTTATTAGGTGTTTGCATCCGCCAATGCTTTAACGGACTGTCCCTTAACATACGCTGCAATGGGCGTTATAAACCATCCTCTCCGGTTTCCAGCCGACAACGCAACGTCGCTATGATTCTCAGTTTTTTGCTTCTCACACCCTATTTGATTCTTTTTGTATGGTCTGTGGTTGCAAATGCAGCCAGAGTCTGTCCATCGCGTCCGTACACGGCACAAGATGGGTTACCAACCACAGCCCTGGGTTGGTGTGTATGTTCCGCTCGCGGTGTGTTTATAAATAATATGTATTTTAAAGACCTTTTTAGCTCGGGGCGTTCCATAAATTGACATGTGATGATTTTATAACTAATTGAAAGTTAATATAATATTATTTGGTGCGAGCATTATTAGGCGTATCTGCTTGCCGGTACTTGTGTAGTTTGCTGGGCGTCAAACTGCTATTACGAGACTGACATCATTATGGTGTAAAGTGTTGCTTGTTATCAAAACACACGAATTTCGCCATCCGTAGAGAAAGAAAATCCACGATAGGGAAATTTATCATATAACAAGTTTTCACTTTATCTCAAATATTGATTATATTAGTTTTATTTAGCAACTTACTTTGCCCATGATTGAAAAGCAGTGATCGGTCCGAAACTTCCTGAACCAATTTGTCAGTTTAGGTGTCAACGATACAAAGTGCAGTACAAACCAGATTCAACAGATATCAAGATTTATTGTCTTAAACAAAACAGCACTGACAGAGGCTTCGACCAAGTGTCATGCTTTTTTCCTCTCTCGGACACGTGCCATACTACCAGTGCAGTGTCCGCCGTCGGAATTGGTCCGGCAGTCAGTCCGTTTTTTCTTACAAAGATTCCCCAACTCTGATTGATTTATTGCTTCTTGATATTCAATCTTTAGCTAATTTTATTGGGGATTGCCAGCCTTGCCCTGAGGCATAGGAAATTTTCCCGAAGAAAGCAAATTTCCACCAAGGCAAATTTGCATCTACTTTTGTTCTCCATCGGATTATGTAACCCTCCTCCCGGAGCAAAGGTGTACTCAAGCTGTTGAATAATTAAGGTCAACGACGTGCCGGAGTTATTTATTGGCACCGAAACGCACCGGATCCCTCCCTCCATATCGGTCCGATGTTAGAACTTGGCAAACTGCTAACGAGGGAAGGATGATTGTCCAGTTTTTTGTAGCGTAACCCGTCCACCGATGGCTGTGACTACGAAAAGGCTGCCGGATTGTCTACAAAGCACCGGGAGACGCAGCAAGGGAAATGTGAAAGAAGAATCCTAGTGAGAGTTTTCGTAATAGTGATATTGATTTTGGGTTACTTGGGGATCTATTCTAACCGTGATCATGGTTATTATTCATGCATCTGCATCTTGTGGCAAGTATGACAAATCTATGCTCAGAAAAGATGGCTGAATCAAACATTTTCGAGACGTTAGATAAGGTTCCAATCTTCGTTAATATTTTATTGTTATATATCCGATCTTGATTGCCAGCTACTGGATTAATTGAAATTAGATCCAATTTGATTGTCAATGTTCGGCAACTCTAAATGTTTCTTCGGAAATAATTTTAGCAATTCCTTTAGAAACTTCTTTGCAAAATCTTCCAAAGCTTTTGCTTCGGAAATTTGTTTGTGAATTCATTCTGAAATTTCTCCAGGAATTTCTTCGATAATTTCTTTTGAAAATCCTTCAGAAATTCTTCCATTCTAGGAATTTCTCCCATGAGTAATTTAGAAAATTACGCCATTAACTTCGGATATTCCTTCCTCTTGCTTTCAATTAAAACCAAAAAAAAAATCCGGAAATTTCGTTGGAAGATAGGAATATAGGAAGACAGGAAACCCTAAAGGAACTTTCGAAAGAGTTTCTAACGAAAGTGTCAATGGAATTCCCACAAGAAATTTGAAGTATTTTCTGAATGATTCCTAAAGGAATGTCTGAATAAATTTCTAATTCCTAAAAGTAAATTCTAAGTAATGCCAAGGGAATAGATCACATTTTTTCAATCATTTTGCATGTTTAACAATAACAATATTTTTTTCAATATTTCCTAAATGCAATGTCCGATCAGACCAATTTTCAATAGTAAACAATGGGACTGCATTCCCGGTGAATGCAACTTGTTGCGAGTAAATCGTAAAATGCTAAGCTCCGAAAAGAGTGCCTACAAAATTTGTATACATGCACACACACATACATGTTTTCTCTCCATGTTTTCAAAAAGTATCAAAAAGTTTGTCGAGGTGAGTCGATCGGTATATAACACTATGGGTCTCCGAGTCTTCTATCAAAAGTTCTTTTTTGGAGCAATCATATAGCCTTTCGGTACAACTTTGTTGTACGAGAAAGGCAAAAAAATTCTAATGACATTTTGGAAGGTTTTCCTGAAACAATTTCCGTATGTATTCTTGAAGAAATTTTTGAAAAGGTTTCCGTAGGAATTCTAAAAAAAATCTAATGGAATTTAAAAAAATAAAGTAAAGCCGGTCCACAGTTAGATAAAGTGTAATTGATTTGTCGCCATTTCATCAATTTGGACGAGAGCTAAGACATGCTGAAAGCAGCAGTAAAGCAAAGAGATTGAGCTGTCATGTAAATAGATCGCCTCAGTGGTTGGTAAAAATGTTTAAAAATCGCTTTGGAAGATGGGTGTCCGAAATTTAACGTGGACAGGCTTTAATTACTGAATGGATTTCTAAAGGAATTTCGAAAAAAAAAACCTTAAAAGAATTTGCAAAAGAATTCTCGAAGGAATCTCTAGAAGCATTCCTGAGAAAAGATTTACGCGAATAAAGCCAAAATGGCCATTTAAAAGCGAGTGTTCGGAATATGAGTCATGTTCGGGATTTGAGTCAAAACAGTAAATCCTAAAATTTCTTTGGATATTCCTCATAATATTGCTTCGAAAATTCAAAGAAGGAATTATAAGAAAATTCCAAAAGATCCTCCTTTTAAGATTTTTTTCAGTACCTACCTACCCTACCTTTTGAAATTCCTTCAGATATTTCTTCGAATAAAAATTTAAGAACTCTGCCACTACTCTCTCAAGAAATTTCTTTGGAAACTCTAGGAAGGAATTCTTGAATCTGCTTCGAAATTTCTCTCGGGAATTTCTTCAGAACTTCAGAAACAGTTTCTTCTTTCAGGCGTCTCTTCAGAGAATCCTTTAAAATTTCTTTTAAGAATCCTTCGTAAATTTCCATAACAATCCATTTGGAAATTATTTTGGGGATTTCTCCAAGAATTCTTTATTAATTCCTTACGAAATACCTATTTTGTCGTGTTTCTGCTCAGTAAGCAGATAGTTTACGCGGGCCGATTTTGTTGTGCTGTGCGACCGACATAAAAACCGAATCAGTGCGCTTTTTTCATATTACGAACAGCAGAGCGATCGCGCGATCTCCCGAAATATTGTGTTCTGCATAGTGCGGTCGGTAATAAAGTTTATTCATTGCGCGTTTTTTATGTTACGAACAGCAGAGCGATCGCCCGCGTTTGGAATAAATAAATCGTTTGGAATAAATAAATAAATAAATAGTCGCTTACCAAGGCGCCTTCCTATAAATCACCTTATCATCTAACCAAATATCCCTTTCCCGTGGCACTTACGGAGATGCAGTGGATTCCTCGGTCTCTTGTAGCAATGAGTGTAGGACTAATTTTTCTCCCCTAATTCTAAATTGTCTGTGAGGACGTGTCCGGTATCAATATTGGTCTTGAATTATTAAAACTCCAAATCATGTACAGTGAGAATGGTTTTCTAATCCCAGGAAAACTATTCATTTGGTGAGCTGTGCAAATTTATTGTTTCTCGGCAAATCACGACTAGCAACTACGATGTGTACAGTCAATCAAGCTAAGCTAAGATTTTTTTAGAAATTCCTTACGCAGTTTCTCCAGAGAATCCTTTGAAATTTCCGTCAGAAACTCCTCAAAAAAAATTTCCACAATTTTTCGGATGAATGTTCTCAGCAAAATTTCCAGAATAATTCCTGTACGTTGGAATTCTGTAGAAATTTTCAAAGGCCTTTCGGAAGGGAATCCCTGGAGGAATATCCAAATGAACTACAAAGGGAATTTTATGAATTATTCCTGAAGGAGTTCCCGAAAGAATTTTTGGAGGACTTTCTGGAGAAATTTTAGAAGAATTCCAGGAGGCATTTCCAAATCTATTTCAGGAAGAATTTTCGAAGAACAACCTGAATAGATTTGGGACAAGAATTTATTAACAAATTCCTGAAGGAATTCTCTAAGGTATTTCCTGAGGAATTATTGAAAGAATCCTCGGAAGAATTTCCATCTGAAGGAATTCTTTCGGGTATACTGCCAGGAATTTCTCCTGGAGGTCCTTTGAAAATTCGAACAGCAGTAAAACAAAACCCTGTTTTGAATCTGGAATTAAGATTGGCAAAAAACAAAAACATCGGGATTTCAGTCGATCCATCATCATACTTCTTCGGATATTCTCGAGAATTCTTTAGGAGAATCTGTGTCAAAAGGTCGAATGTCAAAAGGTCGAAAGAACAAAAGGTCGAAAGGACAAAAGGTTGAAATGACAAAAGGTCGAAGGGACAAAAGGTCGAAAGGCATCGATCCGCACAAGAAAAAGATTGCGCCCAGCCAGTGCCGTTGCGCGGCCAGCCGACGGGGACCGTCGCCCCGTCAGTGTGCTGTACAAAAGGTCGAAGGACAAAAGGTTGAATTGACAAGAGGTCGAAGGAAAAGAAGGTAGAAAAAATGACAGAAGATTGAAGGAAAAGAAGGTTGGAAAAAATAAATGGGTCAAAAGGTCGAAAGGATGAAAGATCGAAGAGAAAAAAGTTCGACAGGACAAATAGTCGAATAAATAGAGATTGGAGATTTCATTCTATTAGTCATTGTCTGTTCTTACGAGTTATGCCTTATTTATATTTTGAACAGACGCTATTCTTTAGAGTTTACTTAACCCTCTAATATTATTTTTTTTTGTTTTCGCTCAAAATCAATATTTTGCTCTCTAAAAACGATTATGATTTTTTTTTCTGAAATGTGTTTTTCAGAAAAAAAAAATCATAATAGTGAATTGATCAATTTCACCTTTTTAGAATTTTGTTTATAGTTAGAAATTATTTTTTGACCAGGTTCGAAAAAGTATTGAACTTTATAATACATATTGATCGACATTAAAAACTTTTTGAAATCTGAACTATCAAAAATTGATACGAAAATTATTTTGGGGTTTTAGTGGAATGTCTTCATTGTTAAGACGTTTATCCATTGAATTCCACCACTTAATTGTATCTTGACAGATACGTATTTCGACCTCAACAGTAAGGCCGTCTTCAGTGTCTCGTACTTGACTCGACTTCGAGTCGAGACGAGTCAAGTACGAGACACTGAAGACGGCCTTACTGTTGAGGTCAAAATACGTATCTGTCAAGGTACAATTAAGTGGTGGAATTCAATGGGATTGTATAAACTCGTCTTATGACAAGTGAATCAAAAATTACAAAAATGTATCAAAGTACCCCGCCTAAAAGCGGTCTTTGACGTTAAAGGGTTACTCGTTAAATTCATTAATTGAAATAATAAAAAGGGTTCATTCACAAATTACGTAACGCAAATTTGGGAAATTCCATACCCCTCCCTACTTCACAGCGTAACGTAAGGGTTTCTAATAATAAAAATAAATTTATTATATTCGTTTATATTTACTTCAAAACAAATTTTACTCCCGTTGAAAAGTATGGTCTTTTGAGCACATAAAAACAAAATTATTATCATTACAAGATGGTATGTTAAGAACTAGTTTCAGGAATTAAAAATTTAAGTAAATAAGCCTAACATCACTTATTTAGAAGCACTCCCCATGTTTGAACAAAGTGAAAATTCTAGAATGAAATATTATCAGGTGAAATACAAATAAATATAAATACGCGAAACTCGGAAGAACAGTCTATGATTAAAAGAAGGAAAAATTCAACGATGAAATATATTCAGGTGAAACACAAATAAATATAAATATGCGAAATCCAAAGGAAAAATTCAACCATGAAAATCAGATTTAACAAAAATAAATATAAATGTGCGAAACTCGAAAGAGAAGCACGATGAAAAGAAGGAAAAAATCTACAATTAAATATTATCAAGTGAAACACAAATAACCATCGAGTTATAGGGGGGTATAACGAGGTAGAAAACACATTTATATCTGGCCAAAAACCGTTTGGCCGAGAAGTTGAAATTTGTGTCCTTATTAAGTGGAGTGAGAAGTGAGATGTTCGAAGTGAATAGTGGACAGCGAGAACTGAGAAATGAGATGTAAGAAATTAGTATAGAGTAGTGAGAAGTGAGTACTGGAAAATGGAAGTGAGTAGTGAGATGTGCGCAGTAACATGTAAGAATGTAAAGTGAGAAATAAGAAATGATAAGTCAGAGGTGAAAAGTCAGAAGTGATAGTTGCGAAATGTGAAGTAGGATGTGAGTAGTAAACTAAACAGAAGCAAGAAGTGAGAAATTTGAGATGATAATTGGGAAGCGAAAAGCGAGATGTTGAGTAGTGAGAAGTGAGTTGAGAGATATAAGACAGAAAAAAGAAGGAAGATAAAAGAAAAAAGAGGAAAAAAGAAAGATAGAAAGAGAATCTTAATTCTTAATTCTAGTTCCCAGGTTAACACCCCTTCCTAATCACAACTCACTTCTCAATCCTCATTTCTCACTTCTCACTACTTATTTCTTACTTCTCTCTACGCACCTCTCACCTCCCTCTTCCCCTTACTCACTTCTCACTCCGCACTTCTCACTATTCATTTCTCACTTTTCACTTCGCACTTCTCACTCATAACCACATCTCATTTCTCACTTATCACTTTTCACTTCTCACTACTACTTCGCACTTCGAATTTCTCACTTCTAATTTCTCACTTTCCATTACTAACTTCTCACTTCTTACTTTGCACTACTCACTTTTCATTTCCTACTTCTCACTATTTACTTCACACTTTGAATTTCTCTCATCTCACTTTTAACTTCTCACTTCTCACTATTCATATCTCACTTCCCATTTTTCACTTCACTTCTTCTTCTTCTTCTTCTTCTTATTAGCATTACATCCCCACACTGGGACAGAGCCGCCTCGCAGCTTAGTGTTCACTAAGCACTTCCACAGTTATTAACTGCGAGGTTTCTAATCCAGGTTACCATTTTTGCATTCGTATATCATGAGGCTAGCACGATGATACTTTTATGCCCAGGGAAGTCGAGACAATTTCCAATCCGAAAATTGCCTAGACCGGCACCGGGAATCGAACCCAGCCACCCTCAGCATGGTCTTGCTTTGTAGCCGCGCGGCTTACCGCACGGCTAAGGAGGGCCCACTTCACTTATAACTTCTTATATATCACTTCTGACTTCTTATTCCTTGCTTACGACTTTGCACTTCTAACTTCTATCTTTTCACATCTTACTTTTCACTTCTCACATTTCACTTCGCACATTCGCACTTCGAATTTTTCACTTCTAACTTCTCTAACTGCCTAGTTCGCAATTCTCACTTCTCATATCTCCCTCTCACTTATAACTTCCTATATCTCACTTTTCACTACCAACTTTCAACTTTTTCTAACTTCTAACTTCTCACTTCTCTCTTCTCACTTCTCATTTCTCACATCTCAGTACTCATTTCTTACTTCTCATTTCTCACTTCTTTTCACTTCACACTTCGAATTTCTCTCTTTTTACTTCGCTCTATTTATTTCTCACTTCTCATTTTTCCCTTTTCACTTCTCACTTCTGAATTCTTATATCTCACTCCTGACTTCTTATATCTCACTTCTGACTTCTCATTTCTCACTTATCACTTGTAACTTCTAACTTTTCACTTTCCACTTATTATTTTTCATTTCTCACATTTCTCACTTCTCATTTTTCACTTCTCACTTTGAATTTCTCACTCATCATTTCTATTTTTTCACTTCTCACTTCTCATTTCTAACTTCTTACTTCTTATTTCCCACTTCTCATTTCTCACATCTCACTTATCACTTCTTACTATATCGTGCATGCAACTGTTTCTGACAACATCAAGTTAGCGAGGTGAAAATGCATTGGAAAATTATTTGACTTACGAAGGAAACACAGTATGCTAGATTCAAAGGACTTTGAATTTCATCGAGTAAGAGACAATATCATCGAGTTAGGGAGAGTTCACTGTATTACTCGACGTATTGCCTCATTTTTTATAATATCGACCTCTTATCCCATCTCACCTTTTAATTCTTCGATCTTTTGATCTTCGACCTTTTGTCCTTCAACCATTAGTTCTATCTTTGTTCTTTCGATGTTTCGTCCTTTTGTTCTTCGACCTTTTGGCTCAGATTTTTTGTTTCGACCTTTTGTCCCTTCGATCTTTTGATCCTTCGATCTTTTGTCCTTTCGACCTTTTGACCTTCGACCTTTGTCCTTCGGTTCCGATTTTTTGTGTCGACCTTTTGTCCTTTCTACCTTCTGACATTCGTTCTTTTGACTCAGATTTTTTGTTTCGACTGTTTGTTCCTTCGACCTTTAGACCTTTTGACCCTTCGACCTTTTGACTCAAATTTTTGTTTCGATCTTTGTCCCTTCGATCTTTTGTCCTTTCGACCTTTTGACCTTCGACATTTGTCCTACAACCATTTGTTCTATTTTCTGTTCCTTCGACCCTTGTCCTTCGATCTTTTGGCTCATATTTTTTGTTTCGACCTTTTGTCCCTTCGCATTTTTGACCCTTCGACCTTTTGTCTTTTCGACCTTTTGACCTTCGACTTTTTGACTCAGATGTTTTGTTTCGACCTTTTGTTCCTTTCGACCTTTTGACCTTCGACGTTTTGTTCTTCGACCTTATGACCTTCGACCTTTTGTCCTACAAACCTTTAAGAATTTACTTCATGGGTTGGTTCGAAAATTTCATTCAGGTGATAGTTCGTTCGGAAAATCCTCCCCCAGAAATTAATTCGGTTAGTCACCCAGAAATTCTCTCAGGAATTTCTTCTCTCTCCTCAAGGATTTTCTTCAAAAATTCTTCGCAAATAAATCTAGACATACCTTCAAAAATTCCTCAAGGAATTATTTCGAAAATTCCTTTAAAAAATTGTCTAAGAATTTCAGAGGCCCCTCCGGAATTTCCTTTAGAAATTCCTTTAGCAATACTTTAAGATTTTTTTTTCCAGGTATTCCATCGGAAATTCCATACCATCAGCTCCCGTGATTCCGAACGAATTCCTAAAGGAATTTCCGAAATTCCCTCATTTCTCTGTGAAATCCTCCAAGTCTTTCGAAATTCAAAGAAATTCCTTTGGAGAGAGCGATCCAGATTTTTTTTTGAAGTACATCAAGATATTCCTTAAAAAAATCCCTTAGAAAAACCTTAAAAAAATCCTTCAGAAATACTTGCGTATTTCGGAAATTCCTTAACGAACTATTTTGAGAACTTCCTCGGAAATTCTTTTAGAAATTCCATCAGACCATAAGAAATTGATTTGAAAAAATGGTCGGAATTCCTACGAAGGATTCTTCGAAAATACCTTCGGCGATTGCTTCAGGCAAGTCTTCCAAAATTCCCTAAGGAGAATTCCTTGGGAAATTTCTTAATGATTCCTTTTGTAAATGGCTTTAGGAATATCTGGGGAAATTGGTTTAGGAATTTCTTTGAACTATTTTTTTTTTAAATTGCTTCATTTGTTTGAGAAACTGCATAAGTCCATTTTACACAATTTCGAGAAAACAACAAAAAACTGTTTTGAACAAATTGGCACCGAACCTTTCGATTTCTTCGATACAGATCAATAGTTTTTGGCAAAACTCAACACCCTGGGGCACTTCCAGTGCAAAAACTGTAAGCAGTACTCCATAATTGCTCTTCAAAGGGCGTGGACAGTGGCGTGGTAGTTTCTCGAACAAACGAAAAAAAAATCAAATTTTTTTTTCGTATTTTTCGCCAGAATACGTATTTTTGGAAGAGGATTCAGAATTTATAAAAATCTCATTTTGGCCAAAAATGTTACATATGCAGTTTCTCAAACAAACGGTTCAATTATTTCGGGAATTTCTTAAATAAATTCTTCCAGAATTCCTATCATTATTATTGGAGTTCTTACGAAATTGCTTCAGAACTTCATCCACGAAGTAATTCGTTTTTTTTTTTTAAATTTCTTCGGATATTCCTTTATTTTTTTTATTTCGGGGGTCACTTCTGAATGGATGATTTACTGGATGAAGTTTCTAAGATGTTTCCGAATAAATTTTCAAAGGAATTTAAAATGAACTCCTAAAGGATTTTCCAAAGAAATTTCTAAGAGAATTCATAAAGGAATTTCCGAAGAAATTTTCGATTTTTTTAGAATTGCTTCTTGAATTTTCAAAAGAATGTCTTGGGAAATCTCCAAAGGAATTGCAGGATTTATCTCCAAAGTACTTATGAAGGTAGTATGGGTTCCCTGCATCTTCACTAGTAGATGGCAGAAACGCCTAAATTATTCATGTTGGAGAGCAAAATATACAAATCACAATTTAATTTGAATTTTCACTAATGCTCTAACTGCTTTTTTAAGACACGCAATCTTCTTTCGCATACACGTCCCGAGCACCCTTCGTTTGCATTCCGTGGTCGCATCTGCTATGATGATCATTAGCAGCAGCACACGAAACCAGGAAAGATCATCTCAAATGCCCCAACCTGCTGCTGTTCGAGCAAGGCGGCGTCCCCACATGCAACCCATCATGAGCTAGAAAGTCCAAATGATAGGTGGACAGAAGTAAGGAAAAAAACTACCAAAGTAAAATCGCTTTCGTTTATCCAGACGTACAATTTTCTTGAGAAAGAATTAATAGAATTAAACGAAAACGATCAAACGAATTGAGTCAGGCAGTGACCGGCTACAGTGTCTCAAAGTCGATTTTTGCTCACCTATCTATATCACGAAACGTACCATCTTCTAATGCTATTCACCAATCCCGAGAGCCGAGGAGACCAAATTAAATTAATATAATCACATATGGGACTCGGGCTTTCGGTGGATCACGTCGCCTCTAATCAACCAGCACAGCCAATACATTGTAGTTGGCTTCTGCTTCTGTCGAGGACGCCCCGATCGCCGAAAGAAGCCACATCATCCTGTGGGACGTTCCGGCACTCGGATCATCCCATTCCTGCACCACCGCACCGATACCCGCTTTCCAGTGGGGGCTGATGGTCATTGTCTTTTGAAACACTCGCCCGAGTTCAAATGTCGCGGAAGGAATGTTGATTAAAGTTTCAATCTGATCCAAATGATGGCCGCCACAGAAGGAGCAACGCAGCGCGCAACGCAACGGGGTTTTGATCAAATTACTGACTGGACGCACGTTCGTAAGTACCCAACCGACCGCGGCGGCCGGGCGATGTAAAGATGTCGACGTCCCTCTAGAGATCGTGGATCCATTTCGCTGCGTTGGTTACCGCTTCGGCAAGGTGCATATGCCATGCCGGTTCGTTGTAATTGAGACTACCGCAAACCGCGAACCACGGACGTCGTCATAACCGTGGTCGTCGTCGTCGTCGTCTTCATCGTTGACGTCCTCTCGGTCGTTTCATTTCGCTAGGAGGGAGCGTGAAACGTAATTGGGTTTGTGTCTTTTGCCCACCGCAAGTCCCCACGTGCCGGCAAGGAGATGAAGGACTTTCGTCTATTATAAAGCATTCGTGGCATGAGGAAGCATATCATGGATCGGAGAAAATTCTTCTGGTCGCTGTGATCTGTTCAATTTGGTTGATGCAGTACGGTGCGTTGCCTTGAGGTGTACAAAAGAAGAAATAGAGCAAAAATCTAATCAGCTGCATTGGGTTGTGGACCTGCAGCAATTTTGTCGTGACATGTCAGGTTGAAGGTCTGTGGTTTAATGGCTTAATTTAGCGCAAGACAAGTCCCGCGGTGCATTCCTGTCTGATGTTTGCGCACAATTTTAAATTCAATATTATAGCTATCAACTTATGGTTGGAGAGATGTAAATTGTGGTCTTGCTATCAAGTTGTTCATGGTACATATTAACGTATAAGACTTTCCAATTTAGGAAATGCATGCCATCTTTCATGTGGAAGCATAAAGCAGATCTGTATGCATATTACTATAAGTCAAATTCGATTATCACCGTCGACTTATCTGTTTTTTATCATCGACTTATCTGGCCGTATCATGCCTCCTCCTGAATGATGAACAGTTTGAGCGAGGTACTAAATAAATTCCATATATAAACGAGCACTAATTTGAGATCGAGTCATGTACTAGAATAGGTGGTCGAATTTCAAAAGATTTCCAAAAACCCAAGAACTCAAAGATCCTAGAAGCCGCTGATTTATTTTTAGAATGTGAAAATGTAAAGCTTGATCCACTTGGAATTTGGCCGCACGAAATTAGACATTTCTTTACCGAAAAAGTTCATAAAAAGGTGGGTCAGGTTTTATTATACAGGGAATTTTATAAACTTTGAAGGAAAAAATATCGAAAAATGATTCATTGGCATTTCGGATGAATTTTCGGCCTTTTCTCTCAATACCACTCGTTTTGCACAGTAGAACGGTCACCTTAATCTATAATTTTTTCACACCACTTCTCCATATAAGATGGTTTTCTGATTGTTTTGCATCATTTCTCAAGTTTCCCTATGATAATTGCCTAATATTTTTCGTTGGGACGAAAATTTGGGCATTTTGGTGGGTTGATAGTTTTTTCAATAACGTCATTATCATTCGGTTCATACCATTCCATTACATCCCGTCTGTAATGGCAGCTTGTTCAGTCAGGCCAAAGCAACACCGGACAATCGTGTGATTGAATGGATGGCAAAAATCGCTTCTGAAGGCACTCCTCCTTGTATATTTGCCCATTTATGGTCGCTCCAGTGATGAAAACTTTAGTTTTCTTTCCACAACTGCAGATGCTTTGACATAGGGGAGATACGTATGAAATGCGCCGGTTGGGTAAAATGCGCCACAACGTTTTCTTGGTTATTAACCCAAAATTTTGTCCTAAAATCGTGAGCGGCTGAAACCAAAAAACATTTATAAGTCGTTACACAAAAAAACTTTGTCAAAAACTCTGTGTTTAAATTTAAAAAAAAATGTTTTTTTTTGTCTCTTTCCGATGCAATTTCGGTGTTTAAGTCAACGATGTTTTTTCTTCACATACAAAAAATATTTTCTCCTCTTTTTTATTAATCTAAAATATTGACTACCTTAAAGTATTAGACTGACACTTATCTTTTGCAAAATAGCGTGACTATTTCAGTGAAAAATATTGGAATGTTTTGATTATCATTTTTGGGTGGCGCATATTGTCCAGCGTCGTCCATTTTAAATGAAAATGCAGTATTCTAGAATAAAATAGTTTTCTTGTAATATTGTTGGTTTTTCTTGAAAATGGTTGGACCATATAATGACTGATATGCTAGATTATCGATGAACACTTCGAAATTACACTATTTCGGATGAAATCACCATTAAATTAAGAGATTAGCTTATGGGGCGCATATTGACCATCAATTTGTGGGCAATCTAGCCTGCATATACATATTTGAATTTTTCTGGGGCATTACCCTTCCGTTTGGCAAGGAAAAACTTGTGTCCCGGGAATTGAGAGTCAATTTTGATATTAATTTCATTGCTCATCAAAATACATCAATTGTTTTTCGTCAGAACTTTCTCGACCAACATTCTTGCGCGATGTTTTCAACCAGGTTCTGTTTCAGGGTCCTGTTGGGACGCTTACTGACATCATACGACTTGAAACCTTCGCGCCGACAGATTATTTGAGCTGTGCTGCAATGTGCAGTGAACCTTTTCGTTAAATCACGTAAGGAAATCCCAAAATGGTTCCGACCTGCTCTGCAGACTTTCACTTGTTGTTTCTGGTCGTATGTTCCACTTCTACGATTGTTTTGTTCTACGCAATCCAGCAATAGTGTTCCCGATAACGTTTGACAGTTTTTACAGTCAATTTCGCTAATTTTAGATACTTTGAAATCATTCCTCCTGACCATGCTGGATTTCCAACGTGAGTGTGCAAAATTTGTTCCCATCTCTCGCGTTCTATTTTCGATAACTTTTGAACGTGAGCATCAATACTGATGAAACTTTCACCATAAATTAAACAAACCTTCCGCAACGATGTGATGTATTTTACTTCTCGGTACGACCACCAAAGGCTCCGCAGTAATTGAGAAGGAACGGCCTAATACTAAGTGGATCGAGCTTTAAAACTACTAGAAAATAATTTATTTTATCTTATAATTCCGAAATCTACAGAATATTTAAAATGTTTGGCATTTTGCGATAATTTGTGTGACAAACGTGCGTTTAGATTGGCGAAATATAGTGCTTCTACCCTATTTCCCAGAAAACCATTTCTTTCTTTAACCTTCCTACAGTTGCAGTGTTAGGATTAATATGACCCGAATCGGACTTTCAAATTGTAATGCCTTTTTAATGCAACAATGTGATGGTCTTGACTTTTCCTATTTCGTGGAAAACTGTTCTTGAACGACGATCTTCTACTGTATACGACAATCCTAAAGAGCCAAATAAAACT
The DNA here is from genome assembly GCF_024139115.2 of Armigeres subalbatus. NCBI lineage: Eukaryota > Metazoa > Arthropoda > Insecta > Diptera > Culicidae > Armigeres > Armigeres subalbatus. The sequence continues at coordinate 47,181,983 of NC_085141.1, read as the reverse complement.
CACAATCTTATGGTGTTCGGGTCATATTGACCCGGTTTTGACTTAGCAATAACTCAGGCATTTCCTACCTAAATTCATGTTTATATACCTAAAATAATCGTCAGCTCATAAATTTTCCGAAACTGACATCACATTGTTGATCGACCACACTTACATCCTGTAATCCTCGGAGGAAGGACCTTCAGTTTACCACTTTTATATGGACGAGAATTGCACAAGAACATCGCGCATGAACGATTTAATTGATGTTTTTTTTTCAAAAATGTCTTGAAAACGTGAATGAATTTAGTTTTGGATTCTGTGATGCTTGTGCTTAAGCACTTCCACATTTATTAACTGCTAGGTTTCTAAGCTAAGTTTTTATTTTTGCATTCATATATTATGAGGCTAACACGATGATACTTTTATGCCCAGGGTAGTCGAGAAAATTTCCGATCCGTAAATTTCGTAGACCGGACCAGGAATCGAACCCAGCCACCCTCAGCATGGTCTTGCTTTGTAGCCGCGCGTCTTACCGCACTGCTATACTATGGCCCAATACTATTTCAGATATGATGAATAATTATTATATAATTAATGCAGACAATATTTCTACAGATGTTCTAGGTTTTTCAAACCCTAACGCTTGGTACGAAACCAATAGCAACTTAGGGTGTCCATACAAGCCCTTAGAGGCCATGCGCATAATCTACTATCGAGATATGTTCAAACCGGATGTTCAAAGATTTCCAAATCATTGTGGAGACGAATTTGTCTACCAAGACAACTGGGCTCGATACAAAGCCAGTAGCAACCCATGGGGTTCATATATGCCTCTAGAGGCCGTTTGCTTGATTTACGATTTGGATATGTCTAAACCGGATGTTCTAAGTTCTCCGAATCATTTAAATCAATCAAAACAATTTATCTTTAAAGTCAACTGTGCTTGGTACAAAGCCAATAGCAATCCATCATATCCAAATGTCCAAATCAAATGTTTTAAGTTCTCCAAATTATTTCGGAGCTCAGACCAACTATTCTACCAAGGCAACATATAGACATTAGCAATCCATGATGTTCATATAGCCGTTTTGAAGCTATGCACATGATTTGTGATTTAGCTATGTCCAAATTGAATATTCTAAGTTCTCCAAATCATTCTGGACCTTATACCAATTTATCTTTTAAGGTCACTCCTTACGGAATCCAAGTTTCAAAGTGCTCGCGTTTTCGGGGGCACACCACTCGATACGGAAGCAACGCACAACTGTCATTTTTATTTTTTCACGCATGCTGCGACTCAGCAAAGCTAAATCAACAAAAATGACAGTTGTGCGCCGCCTCCGTATCAAGTGGTGTGCCCCCGAAAACGCGAGAACTTTGAAACTTGAATTCCGTGAGGAGTGTCCTTAATCCAACTGGATTCGGATCAAACACAATAGCAAGCCATGTTCTCCACATAAGCCCTTAGAGGCAATGCGCATGGTTTACTATTTAGATATGTCCAAATCGGATGTTCTGAGTTCTTCAAATCATTTTGGAGTTCAAACCAACTGACCTTCAAGTCAACAGTTACATTATATATCAAACAAAACATGATCGTTATATAAAATATGGCTAATATTGACCACCTCCACATGATCAGAATGCATTCGTTTGAGTCTGAAATTGTTGATCCAAATCTTCTGAAGTAAATTTCAAATTTTGTAAAAAATTTACAACATGAGGATCTGATATTCATGCAGGTAAAGAACTTCTTCTGTTCTATATAAGATGGTGGAGGGACCTCTGCAAGTGTCGTTTTGAGAAGTGTCCGGTATTGGGAGGTGTTTGGCGCTGGTGAATCTCCCCTTACATATGTGATACCCATAGACCCAAACTCTAATAGGTAATGTGATCAGACGTCCGTTTCACGGGACAGTCCCGCATTCTCATTACTTGTCCCGCGCTGAAAAACGTCCCGCGAAACGTCCCGCATTCAACTTATTTCTATATAAGTATAATGTCCCGCGAAATATAGAAAAATAGAATACATTGTAAGCTATTACTCAGTATTATCAAATAAATTATTATAGATTTTAAAAAATTATAATCTTGACTAAGACAAACGTTTTGTAAGGCAATCATATGGATCATAGAAATCAAGATTTAATTGCGCTCCCGTGACACAGACTAAATTATCTCTACAGTTTATTTTACCCAAGCCTTATACCCTGGGAATCTTGTAAGCAGATTTTGCTTCCATGTATTTCCTGCTGCGTAATTGCTTGGATTTCGACACGGAACGTCCAAAATTCCACTCCATTCAAATTCCATGCGGACATTCCATAACACTGTTGATATTGGATACCAATAGTAATAGATCCAACAGTTACGTTGAATAACTTGATGCTAAAAAGGGCTCTAAAAACATGAATATTGTGTTCAATGTAGCATCACATTTCAAAATTTAAGGCCGGATTATCCAACTATCTCACCTTTTTGGAAATAAATTGGAACAAAAACCATGGACCATATTCGTGAAAGCGGAAGCTTCAACCAGAATAGACATTTAAAAAAAAATCTACTTTCGTTAGGTATTTTAGAAATAGTTGTTTAGGTTATTCAGAAAATAATTTTCGAGATTCCATATCATTGCTTTTTTCGCCACAAAAAACTAAAAATAGTAGACGTTCAACAGCTGAAAGTCATTTAACTGCATTGATTTTTAACTACAATTGACCTTTCCCGTCAAAAATGTTTATTCGCATAATCGATTCATTGGCTTATTTAAGGTTAACTTTCCCAAAAACCCATATTTTTTGACGTTTCTAAATATTTTTAAAATTTAAAACAAAAATTGAAAAAGTGCTGTTTCTTAGATTAGCCCGATTTTAAACGAACATCGAGTGAATTTTTCAGGCCGGTTCACACGTGCATCATTTTTTCGGATTTTGTTTTCGATTTTAAAAATAGTTATAGGCTTAAATAAATAAGTATGGGTTCTTTGGGAAAGTTGACCTTAAATAAGCCAAAGAATCGATTGAGACAATAAAACGAAATACAATTTTTGACGGGAAAGGTCAATTCGATAGTTGCAACAGTTTTGCACTTATTGGACAGGGAACCGCTAAACTTCAAAATTATACGAAACTCCATGACAGCTACATTGAGCTGCACATTCAACGTTTAAAGAAAGCTTCTAAAATGAGTTGCCGTTTATCGAACAGTTAGCAAACTAAACCTTGGTAACAAATAAAAAATTGAAAGATTTTATTTAAGCGTATTACTGAAGCATATTAAACTATGATTTTTTTTGTCCTGCGCTCACAAACAAATTCTCTGGTCACATTACTAATAAGTATTATCAATCTATTTATGATTTTTGTTTTTTTTTTTTGCACTTCCAAGCTTTGATTAATGCTCAACAAAAATCAATCTACGAATTTATTAGGTTTTAACCATTGAATTCGTTTTTGTTTTGTTAAAATGTTGTTGTTTACGAAGTTTTACATTCCGTGTGTTACCAAAGAAGCGATAGGATTTGTGCAGCTGCGAATGCATGCTGTTACTAAATATCCAATATCATGATCGAAAAGATTGTAAATAAAATGAAAAACGCAGGAAAATAGAGTGTAAAAGGTGTTAGGGATAAAAGGTTGGAAAGACAAAAAGTTAAAATGGACAAAAGGTCGAAAGGACAAAACGTTTAAACAGACAAAAGGTCGAATAGAACAAAAGAACGAAAGCAAAAACAAAGACTTCCTTTTCCTTCTTCTTTATCCCTTGATTGTCTCTTCTACCTTCTTCCCCGTTCTCCCTTCTTATTTTTTTCTTCCTTCTTTTTTTTCTTGCTCCTTCTTCCTCCATTTTCCTTTCATCCTTCTCATTTCTTCCTTATTCTTTCCTCCTTCTCACTTCTTTCGTTCTCTTCCTTCTTACCTCCTATTTCTTTCTTTCTTCTTCACTCTTCCTTCTACTTTCTCATTTCTTTCTTCTTTTTTCATATCTCTTCCATCTTCCTTCTACCATAATTTTTTCTTCTTTTTCTCTCCTCCTTTTTCTCGTGCCATGGGCTCAGAAAATATGGCCAAAATACTGTAAACGCGTAAAAAAATTTAGCTCACTTTTTTGGTACTTATCCTCAACCGATTTACTCGCAACAAGTTCCATTCGACGCGGAATTCATTGTTCCCTATTGAAAATTTGGTACATCGGACTATGGGCTTGGAAGTTATGGTCAAAATACTTTGAATTATAAAAAAGCGGGTAAAAAAGTGTAGCTCACTTTTTTGTTACTTTACTTGCAACAATATCCATTAGACGCAGAGTCCTGTCCTTTTGTTTCTTATTAAAAATTTGGCAGATCGAACCATAAGCTCTGAAATTATGGCTAAAATACTTTTATTTTATTAAAGATCGCCTGAAAAGTCTAGCTCGCTTTTGTGCACGTACCATCCACCGATTTACTTGCAGAAAGTTGCACTCGGCACCCTTTCCTATAATTTCCTATTGAAAATTTGGACCATCAGACCATGGGCTCAGAAATTATGGCAAAAAAAAAACGTTTTGGTATGAAAAAAGGACATATAAAAGGCTAGCTCACTTTTAATGCACTTCTTCCTTCTTCCTTCTTCCTTCTTCCTTCTTCCTTCTTCCTTCTTCCTTCTTCCTTCTTCCTTCTTCCTTCTTCCTTCTTCCTTCTTCCTTCTTCCTTCTTCCTTCTTCCTTCTTCCTGCTTCCTTCTTCCTTCTTCTTTCTTCCTTCTCCCTTCTTCTTTATTCTTTCTTCTTCTTTCTTCTTCCTTCTTCTTCCTGCCTTCTTCCTTTTTTTTCTTCTTTCTTCTTTCTTTTCCCTTTATTCTTCTTCCTTCTTTATTCTTCATTCTTAATTTTTCCATCTTCTTTCTTCATTCCTTATTCTTTATTCTTTCCTCCTTCTCACTTCTCCATTCTTACTTCACCTTCTTCATTATTTCTTCCTTTTTTGTTCTTTCTTTCCTCTTCCTTCTTAGTTCTTCCTTCTTCTTTCACTTTGTTCCATTTCAACCTTTTGTCCTTTTTGTCCATTTCGACTTTCAGTTCTTTTAGACCCTTTGTTATTTAGACCTTGTGTCCCTTTCGACGTTTTGTCTTTTCGACTTTTGTCCTTTACGCCTTTTGTCCATTTGACCTTTTGTCATTGATTTGGTAAAATGACCAATAGAGGACACTCTAGTAGCAAAGTCTCAAGCTAAAAGGACTTTTGTTAGTTCTGGTACTGGATGCTTGTTCAGCCCATAAAGGGTTGGTGCATTACATATTCACTTTAAATAATAAAAAGCCGTAGGGTAGGCATTTATAATGTGCTTCTTGAAATAAAAAAAAACGTATGCTGAAATTTGGCAACAAGTGCTCCTAATATTGTCCCTAAAGTTTTGATTAATCGTGTCGCTAAACTAATGGCACGGCAAGGTGATAAAGCGTACCATTGGTACTTCGCGTACCTGAAGGAATAAAATAGACCCCATTTCGCGTTCCTTAGCATTGTAGGTGTTCGGTTTTGTTAATTGTGTGTATTGAAGAGATTTTGTATTTTAATAATCGTGAATATGTATGACCACAGATAACAGACATTGAAGCTAGAACAAATTTTATTGAAAATCCTGTGTAAACTTTTGAATTGATATACGTTGGCCCACTACTGCCATCTACTCAACTGATTGCGGCAGTACATAAGGATGCAGCTGAATTACAACAGTCCAACGCAGCCAATGCATTTGACAGCCGCAATCGGGCTGCGTTTTCAATAACAATGATTCTTGCGCCATCTCCAATCGATTGCCAAACGCGGTCCCAATTTAAAATACATTTGAATTAACGGTTGCGGATGTTTACACACATATGGGATGCTAGCCTCAACATCTGTTATCTGTGGTATGACAGGATGTTTTTGTGTGAGTTTTAAGTTTTTTCCCCAGGAGAGTAGGCCCACTTGGCCTACAAGTAGATAGCCACTAGGAGCAACCATCCACCAAGCTTCTTCAACCCACCACCATCAGGAGCCGCAGGATATGGAGTTGTGAGCGGCCATGATAGGTTGCATAAATGAGTGGACCCCGTTTATCTACCGTGGATTCTATCGTTGTTTTCCCGTGAATTTCATCGCCATGCTTGTGCCCAGTTCACCGTGAAGACCTGAGCCATCCTAGAGCCCCCTCGCCGGGTGGATTCCAACACCGTTATTGGCCGAAGACCGATCCGTCAACACATCATTAGCCTGGGACGCGCAACTGAATCATCAGCTATCCACCGACGATCCCTCGACTCAACCCAAGGCGCGGAACGTAGCCAGTCGTGGCTGAGGAAGGACGCAGTGAAGAGGAGAGAGGTGGTTTGCTCCTCTCCGGAGGTGCAAATCTGATCGAGCGTCTGTCCCCCATGTTAGGGGCGGTTGATCATCGTCCGAGTGCTATCGAGGGACTCTACACCAGACTGTGCACATCATGCTGCATCGTGTCAACATCGAGAATTCAGCCCCTTCAACGCGATGTAGGTAGCGCAACCCTGGTAAGGTAACCTACCGAAGATTCTACAGTAACCAAGAAAGGTAAAAAAATACTAATGAAAATTATGAAATTTATATAAATGCTAATATAATGTGATGCAGTGCAGTGCAATACAGTGATCCCCAAAGTGCGGTCCTCGAAGTCTTTTCCTGCGACCCCGAAGGATTTGTGAATACACACTACATTCCATGTGACCCGTTGATAAGCATTAGATGACACGAAATGTTTTTCATCACGTCCAGTTTTTTGCACCATATGAAGAAAGCACGTAGGCCAACAGTAAACGTAAAAAGTTAGTAAAGTTAGGAGCACACCTTCTGTCCTGTCCAGCAAATTTCCTGCAGCGCCACGACGTTGTAGTTACGGGGATTTAATTCATCGTAGATTATTATGGCCCGTTTGACGTGCGTTACTGCAAAGCAGACCAAACTGATGCGGTTGGGCTCGATTCCCGGTCTCTGGTATGGTAAATATTTGTATGACCTGTAAAATCAAGATGGATATCATACATGTTCATATATGTTTATGATATGTTTATAGTAGCTCGCTTTTCAGGGATTAAATCCTGAAGAGAAAGAGCAAGTCTCTCACTTAGCATCTCTGTATACATATACGATATGTAGCATACCGCGAGAAACTTTTTTCGCAAGCTGTCATGATAGAGAACTGATTCGGGATGTTATACCTCATGATAAATTTCTTTTAGAAAGCTCCAAATGTGGGGAGCACTGGCTCTGATGATGCATTTCAACTTGTTCTACACAGCTGTGCAGTAAACAACACGAAAGGAGCGAAAACAAAGCGAAAATCACCATTTTTCTGTGATGGCTGCCTATCCGATTCTGTTTTTCGCACTTGTATACAAGTTTGATAAATTTGTTATCATGGCTTGTTATGGTTCGGAACAGTTTTTGCCTCTCTTTTATCGTTGTTCGTTATCTATTGAGAGCGATTTCTGCAAACCCTGTCGCTTTTACTTCATTCAAAAATCAATATGGCTGCAAGAGTTTTGACACTGGAGCCATAAAATTCCAAAAGTATTTATTGTTGTGCTTCTCCGAGATGATTTTGTTACTGACTAAAATATTTAAAAAATAATTTTAAATGAGTAATATGTTTATCAAATTGTTTATGGATGAAATAGGGGTAATGACGTCTTTGGCAGGTTTTGTTTTATTATTGGCAGGGGGGTTTTTATGACTGATTATGCTCAAATTTGGCCCAAACATTCTTTGCATATCAAAGAATATTGTGGCTAAATTTCATAAAATTCGATCGACAAAAACCCCCTGCCAATAATAGAACAAAACCTGCCAAAGCCGTCTGTTCCCCTACATGTTCTCGATAGAAAGGTCGCAAAATGCATCGTTTTCGAACCAGAGAACTATGAATTATAAAAGCCTCGTCCAACGACAGTTCCCTTACTTGTTATTCTTAAGGACGTGACCATGTTATATAATCTGATAATATCAACAAAAGAAACGGTACTGTAATCAATTTTATCACTTTATTTTAGGTAAACTCGAAAAAATGCATTAGTTTTGGGCTACTTGTTGACACCGCATTATTACTTTATCATCGCATGAGAACAATTTTACTATATTTTCAATCATAAAAAGTCTAAAGAAATAGAACAACCCATTAAATTTGGTCCCGCTCGAACGTTTCCATTTCCTCTTGGGTCTGGCGGCACCTGTGACAAATGTGACACTTCCGAGCATAAATCGCCCGAAATAACACAGCTATCTAATTGTAGCAAAGTGCATGATTTCCGCCGCTGGCGTTGCCGGTGAGATCCCATATCGGATGGAGCTGGAAAATTTTGCCTTCGTCGTATTGGCCAGGCAGTTCCAAGAATCGCGTGTTTTACGACAATGACAATACTTCCGGTTGCCGTGTTGGAACATGGACTTTTGCTAGCTGACCATGTTGTTGCACCTAATTCCTCACGCTGCTGTCTATGTGTGTGGCATCCGAATGCACCAGAATACGATTTCGTGCAGTCGGGGACGGCGTCCTTCTGGTGACTTGTGTCCAATGGAGCTTGCTCCAGCGTGCTGTACGGAGGAAAAAAGATTTTGTTTAGATTACCGGTAGGGCAGCAAGAACATGCCTTTCTTGCGCCAAGGTCCTGCCAGGGTAAGATAGATATTGCAATTACCATCTACACAGCCCAATCGTAATCCACACTCCGGATTCCCTCCGTAGTGAGCGACGACATCGTAATACATGGCCAACCATGACCGCTTGATACTTGAAATAGGTGGAGTCAGGAAAGTACCGAATCACTGCAATTCGATCGTCGTTCCGTATCAACCGTGTGGACGTCCCAGACGGAAGACATTGCATCGGCTGCATATTAGAGTGTTCTAAAAATTTTGTTGGAAAGTTCCGGAGCCTCCTTTTTAGCAAATTCTAATAATTACCTAAAATTCATTAAATTACACTAAATTGGAATAATTACAGGCTTTATACGTGGAATGTGAAAACCGTGATTAGTTAAAAGTCATTTCACTCCAGAAATGTTTAACACTACCAACTACAGTCTTCGAAGAAATTTAAGAATATTGGCATAGCAAAATCAATATGTTTTTCCTTTCTGGAGCACCCTATCCCATAGTCGCATAAGAACTTTTCCCCTACACCGCACAGTTGCTGTTATGTGCGGTTGAAGTGCACCAAAAACAGCAGCATTCTTCACTGCAACCGCACCGCACAACATTATTGTCAGCCGAGAGACCCAAACCCAATGACTGGCTGCAGCAGCCAGTGCACTGCGGTGGTGGCGAGAGGGCGTACTCGAAGCCATTCATCTTGTCTTGTGTGGCAGCTTGGGTCGGGGCCGGGCCCAAGAGGACTTTTTCCCGCTGCAGCCGGTGCATTCTGCCACAGCCGACCGGGGTGCAATATCAGAATATACATTGGCTCCCACCTCCTGGACCTGGATTTGGCATTCCCTCCCGTTTGATTCATGCCCACCCGCATCCCATGATGGTGGCTTTCTCGATGCAAGTGGATACTTTCGAACATTTTCAAGCGAACGGACAAACCCTGCGGAATAAGTCAGGGAAGTGATGGGGAAGCTTTGCGCTGTTATCATCGGTTAGGGATCTAATTTAAGCTTGTTCGTCCCTCGAAGGAAGTTTGCTTTCGCACTAGACTGGTGTTCTAGAACACATGGCTTTTCCTTTTGTCCAAGCCCCTACGACGATGGGAGTTCGATACGCTTTGGTCTTATTGCGAAAAGGTGGGTACGATGAAGCGATTTCATTGGTTCGTTTGGTCATCATTGACGTCATTGGCAAAGTTCTGGTTTCTTCTAACGTGCAAGTAGAAACGGGTCTGCTTGAAAACCATGCTGTTTCATGGAAAGGTCACGATTGAATGTTAATACACTAATAGGCTTTCTTCCAAACATGGCCTTAAAACGATTTCAAAACAGGATTACTATTACGGCTAAAAGACCACTTGATCGGCCATCGATGACCGATATTTGCTTTACACGGTTGCAAACGAGGTACCTCTGGTGCATCTGTTGTTTCAATAGGCTTTTTAATTAGATTTGTAAGAAATTATCCAATTGTGTTAACATTCGACTGACATTCGAAATATATTTGAAGAACATATGAAAATCATGCAATGATGCAAATCGCTATTCAAATAATGATTCTTTGGGCCATGATGGGATTTGACTCACGCATGATTTGAATCGCCGATGAAATATGAGAATTTGAGATTTTACCAACACTGGCTAAAGCTTTACACCCAACTAGCAGATGACAGATTTTAATACAGTTCTGCATAAGAACCTTTCAGAAACTGTATAATAATTTGGCATATACAATTTCGGAAGATTTGAAACCTTACAGAATTGTATATGCCAAGACTTTATACAATATTGTCAGATTTGTTTTTGTTTTAACCCTTTTGTTACCGACCCTGGGTACCTTTTTCGTTATCAAGTGAAATTTTTTTAGGGTTCTAAACATCGCAGGAAATTGAAACTCCGTGACATCTTCAAACTCGGCAAAATTAAGGTTTGGGTGGTATGAAAATGAAAATCCAGTAAGGGGGGGCATGGGGAGGGGCTTCTGAATATTTTTACCCCGTAACGTACCGACAGGGTACCCGGGTACCCACGTTTTGGTATTACCATAACTTCGTTAGTTTTCAACTGATTTGGACGATTCTGTTTGCTATGGATTAAGAAATTCATCCTCTATCCGAACCAAATCACATAGGACCGATCCGGATTACCCGGTTACCAGAGTTCCGGATTTGCTAGACCATGTCTCAAAAATGGAGAAGTTGATCTTATAGAATCCAAATGATGATTTCTTGTATCCTGAGTTACCAGTTTCGCAGAAAACTCGAGGATTATGACTTCCCAACGTATTAGGACCACGTGATCATATGGACTCGGAACGGACATCCCGGAATAGGTTCCCGTGGGCCCTATAGTGGCCGCAAATTCATTCTGAAGGAACCCTGGCAATATGGGTATCAAAATTCTTGAAATTGTTTCGGAAACATGTTATTCATATAGTTGAGACCATAGGATGGATATGAATCGGAACGGTCTTCCTGGAACAGGTTCCCGGAGGGCCCGTAGGGGCCAAAAATTCTTTTAGAATAAATCCTAGCAATATGGGTATCAAAATTCTTGAAATTGGTCCGGAAACATATTTTCCATGTAGTTGAGACCATATGGTGAATATGAACCGGAACGGTCATTCTGGAATAGGTTCCCAAAGGGCCTAAAGTGACCATAAATTCATTTGAAAGAATCCCTAGCAATATGGGTATCAAAATTCTTGGAATTGTTCTGGAAACATGTTTTCCATGTAGTTGAGACCATAGGATGGATATCAACCGGAACGGTCATTCTGGAGCAGGTTCCCGGAAGGTCAGTAAGGACCAAAAACTCATTTAGAATAAACCCTGGCAATATGGGTATCAAAATACTTGGAATTATTCCAGAAACATGTTTTCCATGTAGTTGAGACCATAGGATGGATATCAACCGGAATGGTCATTCTGGAACAGGTTCCCGGAGGGCTCGTAGGGGCCAAAAACTCATTTGGAATAAACCCTGGCAATATGGGTATCAAAATTCTTGGAATTATTCCAGAAACATGTTTTCCATGTAGTTGAGACCATAGGATGGATATCAACCGGAATGGTCATTCTGGAACAGGTTCCCGGAGGGCTCGTAGGGGCCAAAAACTCATTTGGAATAAACCCTGGCAATATGGGTATCAAAACTCTTGGAATTGTTTCGGAAATATGTTATCCATAAAGTTGAAACCATAGGATGGATATCAACCGGAACAGTCATCCTAGAACAGGTTCCCGAAAGGCCTTTAGTGGCCACAAACTCATTTAGAAGACACCCTGGCATCAACATTCTTGAAATATTTTCGAATTTGTTTTTCCAAGAAGATGGGACTGATGTTGGGTCATCAGACTGAATGGCCGTTAGACCGAATGGTTATTGGGTCGAATGACAAGTGAGGAGTGAATAGTGAGAAGTGAGCAGTGAGAAGTGGAAAGTAAAAAGTGGAAAGAGAAAAGTGAAATGAAAGAAATGAGAAGAGAGAAGTGAAAAGTGACACAGTGTTGACCCGATTTTGTCACTCCCCGATTTTATCTACCTCCGACTTTATCACATTTTCGACCCGATTTTATCACGTCCCGCTTTTGCCACGTTTTTGACCCATTTTGTCACCACAAAAAAATTTGAAAAGTTTAGTCTTTCTTTATATTTTTGTAAATTATTCAGCAAACACCAATGATACTTACAGCGCCTGTGGTTCATTAGAAATCATTTCCTGTTCCATAAATCAGTACCTGTCAAGAATTTTTAAGTCTTTTTGACAAGAAATAGCGGAAATCCTATGGTCCAATTACTTATCAGATCATGCTTTCGAAACAATTTCATGAATTTTGATACCCATATTGCCAGGGTTTCTTCAGAATGCGTTTGTGGCCACTTAAGGCCCCACGGGAACCTGTTCCAGGATGACCGGTTCGTTGTCAAACCATCCTATGGTCCAATTACTAATCAGATCATGCTTCCAAAACAATTTCATGAATTTTGATACCCATATTGCCAGGGTTTCTTCAAAATGAGTTTGTGGCCACTTTCGGCCCCACGGGAACCTGTTCCAGGATGACCGGTTCGTTGTCAAACCATCCTATGGTCAAATAACTTATCAGATCATGCTTCCGAAACAATTTCATGAATTTTGATACCCATTGTGGTAGCCGCGTGTTATCAGCACGAGAGTGTACATAAGACTAAAAGTGTGATCTACTGATTTGTGTGTAACAATCGCTTTCGCACCGCTGGTCACTGGTGGTCAGTCGTGTGTCATATGTATAGGTTCCCTATATCCACTAATATAGCATCGAGCCATATGATAAGCATGCGCGTCCTGTCAAGTGAGTCACTAGTCACCACATCCCCCTTTCTATAAAATAACATTGCTGTAACATTCAAGTGGTATGCACGTTAAATATTTCCAAGCGTAATATCACACCAAAGAACACTATAGCTCATTGTATTGTAAGATTTCTATTCTTAACCTCATTTTCGCTATTCTTTATTTACAAGACTATTAGCACATAACATAAGTGGATCTTAGAACAAAATCCAAACCAAAAGTTGACCCCCTTTTGATGAGCCAAAACTGTTATAATTGGGAACGGGAACATCGTTCTGTCATTTTCAAGTAGAGGCCTGAATAAGAGAAACGCGGATAGGTATGTGCCGCCAATCGAACCGTCAAAAAACAGCAGCCAATCGAGCAGGAGACCTGTCAAGCAGCCAAAATATTGGCTCAAATACTGAAAACGGCCAAATTCGATTTTAAGACATTTTTAAATAAACAAAATTGATTATATTTTACATTAGTTTGCAATAATATATGCAAGTCATTTATAGATTATGAAATAAAATTCCATTGTTTATTGGATTCTATTGTTATGTGATGTGGACACATAAAATAGCGGATTGTGAGATTTCATCCACAAAAACTATTTCTTACTTTTCATGTGTTGTTCTTTGATGAAGAAGATTGAATGCAGTGTTGGCAGAGTCATATTTTCTATCCGCGTTTCTCTTATTTAGGTCTCTATTTTCAAGTGTAAACAAAAACCATATGATCAGAAAATTATAACACTATAAGAGCAAGATCTGTAGCCAAAGTATAATGATATTTATTTTTCTATCATCAATTTTTTACATTGTTTTTAAAAATGACGGTTTGCATCCAAAAGAAGGTCTCTCCTATGCTGTTACTAACCAATTTATATTTGATGAAATCTAATTTGATTTATTTGTGTGGTAAACTTCTATTTTCAGGCGATTTTTGATGAAATGTTCGTCTTTTATCCATTTTAACTTATTTATCATACGAAAATAAAATTCCTCTAAAATTGATATAATATTTTCGAGTCAGCATGGTAAAAATCTAGATTTTATTCAACATGAGTAGAAAAGTATATTCCTTAGAACTGTTCTACATTGGGAACGAATCTTTATATACGCAGTCTTCGGTTTTTTCGAAAGGATGACGAGGGATACACCAATGTTTGTCTACGATGCGCAACAATCACAAAATAGATAGATTAGAAGCAACATTATAAATTATCATTCGTACGAAAGCTAACTCGCTTATTGCGAGAAGATTGAAAAATTCGAACCGGGGTCCGACGGTCGACTGTCGGAAAGCTGTTCCGCAAACGTCAAATCAATTGTTGCACGGTAAAAATTTTTGGTTTATTTTTTCGGTGTGAATGTTGATTATTAAAATCAACGGGAATATGCAACTTTGAACGAGTGTTACATGCCGCTATATTTTTTAAACAAGTTTTATGATACTTTGAAGGCATTTTATCATATATTTATATGATTTAGAAACATTTTAGATTTCTCGAATATTCTTAATATCAAGAAATATCAACAGTTTTCGTACAGTGCATGCCATTTTGAAGTTTCCGACACTCAGTCTGCTTCTTCGTTGCTCCGCAAAATTAGAATTTTTCTCTTTTCTCGCAATATCATAATTTGGATATAATATTAAATGAAAATGTGATGATTCAACATTGAAATCAACATAATCTTTATCATGCCATGAAGCACGTAATCTGAATAGGTTATTCCGATGTACGATATTAATGTTATCTCTTTCCATGGCATTCTTTTCATTGTTAGAACATTGCTTTTATGGAACGTACACACGGTCAAGCAGTTTGACCAACATTGACTCCACCTCTCGTTTATTCAAACATCCATCAAATTTTACCAACATCGGCACGAACAATCAATTTATTCGACCAACAATATCACACACGAATGACCGAAGCTCCAACTTGAGCACCAACTATCAAAAAATATATGGGGGTTTGTGCAACTTCACTACAAAAGCTCAAACATGTTCGGCGAACCTTGACTCCACCCCCGACAACTCAAACCAAAATCAAAACGTTTTAATTTTTTCCAACCGAGCCGCCAACTGTCAAATGGTTGTTCGAACAACTTCACACACGTTGAAACAAAGCAGCAACCGAAGCGTTTTCTTGGGGGCGGAGTCAATGTTCGTCGAACTGCTTGACTGGTGTGTACGTTGCTTTAGGTTGATAGTACTTCGAATACTCCAGGCGGATGTCAAGCTGTCAAATGTTTGTTGCCTCCAATCAAGCGAATGTCGACGGCACTAACACTACGCCGTAGTCTATGAAAAATAAACACTGCAGTGAGTGAGAATGTTCTGAAACGCATAATATTTGGATAATACCAGGAAACAACTGTTTCTGCTCAGCACAGAGTTTCTTCTACCAACATAATTATTTATCTGCATATTTCGCGTAAGGAATAAAGTGAAAACACTACATTTTTACGGATTTGGTGTATTTTTGTTTGTTGCAATCTTTAATTTAATATGTGCTTTCGACACCACTCTCTCTTGTGAAAACGGTAAACAATACAAATTTTCACAAATACCACGACAATTTATGATAGTATATGAGCATTTTGACATTGGAGTATAAATTTATGCGCCAAATAAGAGGGTACTGTCATACCTGCCAAACTCCATATGAAAAAATCCGTTGTCGCCCCTCTGGAATACTCTTTACCAAAAGTAGAGCAATTTCAACGACATGTGAAAAGGAAACAGAAAACACCAAAACATTGCATTGCATTGCATTGCATTGAACATTTAACTGAGAGTAAATCCAGGTGAGGCATCACCTTTTTAAAAATCGATATTTCTTCAAAATAAACCGATAAAGGAAACTCTACTTGTTGTTATTGATAGCTTAAGGAAACATAGTGTAGAAGACTTTTGAAAGACAAAAAGTCGGTTACATACATGTTAGAAAAAAAGTCAAATTCGGGTGCGATGCCACAGCACTGGGAGAGACGCCACACATGGGAAATGTTTGAGAAATGCGGTTAATGAATATGCTCATAGCAATAAATGAGCATTTGATATGCTTTTCGAAAAAAAAACATAATATTTCAACCAAACACCAAACAAATTCATCGTTTACTGGTTAAGAGCCCGTGCGCGGCGTACGAATGGATTTTGTTCGGGTTTGTCGAATCAATATCAATACAATATTTAATCAGTTACATACCTTAAACTCCTTTCTTTTCTACTTTAATATTTCTTACCCCAATCTCCAATTAATTATAGAAAATAAAAACAAATTCAAATTCTTATGTATAATTCCAAAACTTATAGCTTATAATTTTCCCACATAAGCCGAGAGCTTCTTATTTGAAACCTTGAACTTCATAGAATTTCTAATATTGAGACTTTGCAACAAATGTCCAACAAAATAATTTCCAACGAATAACTCCTTGTACCCTTACACGGTTAGATGACTTTACCCATTAATGGGTACTGTGTTATTGTTGATATTATTCCCACCGTGAAAAATTCACCCATTTTCTTCAAAAAGCGCCACTACTCATTAAAATGGGTAGTGGCACTTTTTCAAGAAAATGGGTGAATTTTTCACGGTGGGAATAATATCAACAATAACACAGTACCCATTAATGGGTAAAGTCATCTAACCGTGTAGTATAAAATAGGTTATGTTTTTAAGTTTTTTATATGTATAATTCCAACGCGAATCGTATTCAGATATTCAATATAAGTCGCTTGACCCCTTGTTAGTTCAAATACAGTTATACTATCTTCTGACGTTTGGATGTTCCGTATAACAAATAAAAAGTGTTATAAGGGTACAACTTTTGCTACCCGAGTTACACATATGTTATGTGCTATTAGCCCGTAGCTGGCTTATCTCGGGTTATTTTATACCTCTAATCTTTATCTATCCTACCCTATCTATTCCATTCTAAATCAGACACTTCATTTATAAACTCCTTATTAACTTACTATAAGAGAATTATTGCACAATTATCAAGGTGCATAGACACGGCAGATTATGTTGATTTAACTAAAACTATTCTGGTTGATACCTATATTTTTACAGAAACGTTTAATAAACCAAAGAAGTACAAACCTGATCGGTTACTATACATGTCACAAACCATTCACACTTCTTTTATTTTGTTTAGTCCTCTTTTTAAATGAAATAAAGTAATGATAAATCAATAGCTTTTATGAACAAATTCATTTTATTTGTCATTATTTATGGAATAGATCGATAAAGTTTCACCATTGTTCCATTCAATCTTCAAAATAAAATTTATCAAATTTCACCGGAAGTCTCCTAATGTGGACACGACGAGATAGATAATTTTTCAAATGTTACTTAACGAAATATTAAAACAATATTTTAATAAAATTAAATGCGAAGAATTGATAGGAAAACTTAAATAAACTGATCTTCAAATGTTTCATGATTTGTTCCTTTTGAAAACTTCTACTCTTCTACTATAGTATATAATAGTACACAATATGTATAAACAATGTTGTTTATCTGTCTATTTTTAAAATGCGATTCTCGAATCCAAGGTTTATATGTAAATGTCTACACTAACCCCTTTTTTAATGAAGTAAAATTTCTCCACATAGGTATAAACCTAACGCATAAGGAAAGAATATTCACTAAAAATTAATATGACCCATAAAATAAGACCCTATGATCCACAACTCTAGATGACAGTACCAATCTTCTCTCTTCACAAACAAAAATGAATTAAGGTTTGCTACGATTTAACTTGTGAAAGGATTGTTTGGTTTGCATAATTTTTCCTCGTGCAATACGAAGCAAATGGTAGCTTACATTTTTCATATTCCTCTCAGTAAATAAACAGAAAAACTATGACCATAAGTCATGTTTTTTTTTGCTTTTTTTACAGCGTTGTATAAGACGAGCTCGGTGGTCTACCGCTAGCTACCGCTTCTGCCTCATAAGCAGGAGGTCGTGTGTTCGATCCCAGGCCTGTCCCTTTCCTACTTTGTATTTCTATCTTAGTTCTTTCTGTGTTTCACGTTCTACCAAAATACTAATACCTTTCACACTAACAATTCCAAAACCTTCCGTGGCACCTATGAGAGGCCGTACAGTTCTCTTCATCTTTCTTAAGTAGGTGTCCAACTAACTATCCGTATTTCCTCAGCGATCGCAAGGACTTGGCCAAGACGGATCTTGATTATTGAAGAGTGCCTTGCTTCCAACTAAAAGATAGTGATTAGTCTCAAATCAATATCAGTAATAACGGATGGAAGTGATGCTATTCCCATACATTAGTCTGGGATTATACCACCTATGAATTTGTACGATTGGCTCAATGCTAATGCTAATCTGACTTTTTTTAGCTTTGTACAGAAAATTGTTCAAGACACTGCACAGTGTGCAAATTCGAGCCAAAAAACGGACGCAATTCAATCACGGTATGTACATATCTGGAGATTACCTTAAAAAAATCACAAAAATCCAAAGAATCTGATGGTGCCGACCCCTTTGCCGTTAGAATACTGGAAGTGTCCTATTTTGTCCAATTTCCCCTACAAGTAGAGGATTTTGCTGATGCATATGTTCACATCAATCGAAAAAACAGGGAAAACCTTGACTTGTGTCTTGGAAATATCATGATAGGCCTCCCATATATTTTTTAACACGGATAAGTGTCTCATTTTGTCTAATACCCCCTATAAAATGCTTCAAATGATACACATTTAAGGAGATCATCAAATGAGTTACTGTCAGTTACGGAATTCAGGACGATCAAATAGTGTTATCCTCGGACAATTCACTGGGAATATGTTTAGTGTCTCTTTTTGTCTGATGCCCCCTATAATTTAAAAATATTTTCAAAAGTATAACATCAAATCAATTTTCATTTTAGGAAAATGTACTAAGATCCTTGAAGACTATTGTAGGTATATCAAAAGGCTATTCCTTTTTTGCATGGTCCCTTCAGTGTCTAATTTTGTCCAATATCCCTTATACGTTGAACCGTTTTTATTCAATTTATCAGAACACACAAATTGAAAGCCCAGGAAAATTTTGTGAAAATCGGCGAATTATCTGGAAAATGAAATGTGACTTTTCCTAGTGGGTTGAATAGTGTCTGATTTTGCCAAATATCCCCTATAGTTAAATGAAATTTTAAAATCAGCTAGAACAAATCAATTAATAATCCTGAAAATTATATTAGCATCCTTGCTTATTTAGTGGACATATTAAAGAGAGTTTTTTTTTTCTTTTTTAGAGTGCATCGTCCAGTGTCTCATTCTGTCTAATACCCCCTATACATTGAAATTCTTTTAATGCACAAAAAAATCAATTAAAATTCGAGAGAATTTAGTGAATTGTGCTAGTTTTAGCAAATCACTTGAACACAATACTCCAAGATCACAGGAAGCTGTCGAACCTTTGATAAATATTGATGCCGATCATCCTGCGTTGGAAACCTGCATCAATCTGCCAAGCCCAATGCAATTCGAAGCAACTGATGATGTAAACAGTTTTGATTTTCGTCAAGCCAACATAGTTGCATTGAAACGAACATTTGATCAGATGAACTGGAAGCCAATTCGCATTGCGACTAACGTGGATGAAGCTGTTGAATATTTCACCAATATGGTTAACATGTCGATTGTTGAAAACGTTCCTTTGCGTCGGGCGCCTCCAAAACCTGCGTGGGCGAATGCTCGACTTCTGCAAACTGAAACGATTATGGTCAGCGGCGCTTAGAAAATATAGCCAAAATCGCAACCCGTTCTCCAAGCAGTTATTTAATCGAGCCAGCAACGAGTATCGTCTGTACAATGAAGTCTATATCGACGCTACACCAAACGCATTCAGAACAATCTTCGCTTAAATCCAAATCAATTCTGGTCATTTGTCAGAACGAAAAAGAATGAAGATGGCTTACCTACTGAAATTTTCCTTGGCGAACGTCAAGCCCGCACACCAGAAGAAAAAAGTAATCTCCTAGCTGACCATTTTTTGCACACCTTCAGCAACCTCTCGCCATCAGCGTCACAAGTAGATTTAGCGATTCTGAATACGCCCAGAGATATGATCAACCTCAACATTATCTCCGTCACTCCAGAACTGGTCGATTCTGCTATAAAGAAGCTAAAGTTCTCCAATTCACCTGGACATCGGGTCATCGGCTTTCCTTCTTCCCTGCTGAAAAAATGTTCATCGGAACTTATCCATCCTTTGACTAAAATATTCAACCTGTCCCTGGAACAGGGTGTATTCCCAAAAGGGTGGAAATCATCGTACATGTTCCCGATCCATAAAAAAGGAGATAAACGCAACATTGAAAATTACCGTGGAATTACTTCACTTTGTGCTTGTTCCAAAGTATTTGAAGTCATTGTCAACGATGCATTATTCGCAGCCAGTAAACACTACATATCACCACCTACAGATCGACATCCACCAAACTCATTCCATTTACGTCTGCTTGTCTTCGAAATATTGACTCCGGAGCATAGGTTGATGTAATATACACGGATCTCAAGGCTGAATTTGATCGTGTCGATCAACAAATTTTGCTGGCTAAGCTGAACAAGCTTGGAGTGTCTGAATTGTTAATTCGTTGGTTCAAATCCTACCTTACCAACCGCGGGCTCTGCGTTAAAATCGGCACAGCTAAGTCGTTTGAATTCACGAACCCATCAGGCGTACCACAAGGCAGCAACCTAGGACCCTTACTGTTTTCCATATTCATGAACGATGCCGGACTGACTATTCCACCTGGATTCCGTTATTTTTATGCCGACGACGTCAAAATCTTCATGATTATTCGCTGTATTCAAGATTGCCTACTACTCCAAAATCTGGTTCGTTAAATGGTGCTGTACAAATTTCCTAACACTGAGTGTACAGAAGTGTAGTGATTCTAATTGTAATTACCTTTCACCACAAAAAGAACCCTATACTCTACCAATACGTGATGCATGATATAAGTCTGCAACTCTGGATTCCAGTTTTTTTTTTTTACTAATTTTATTTGCTAATTATCTAATACATGCATTCATCTCTTAGACTAGGTGTTCTGTGTTTTCTTAACACTATCATCCTTATTTGCTATGTTATATTTTTAGTTATTATTAATACATTTCAATTGCCTCTGGCAGTTAGAATTTTTCCTCTGGTTGAATTGAACCATGGAGGAATTACAATGTTTTCAACTTAAACTAATCTTAACCAATTATATACTAAAGGTACAAGGAGTTAATCGTTGCAATAGAAGATTGCAACGATTTTTATCTAAAATTGAAATTATTTTGTTGGACATTTGTTGCAATGTCTCAATATTAGAAATTCTATGAAGTTCATTGGTACTATACCACGGAGGCAACTTCAGAATCATTTTCAAAATTTTATTTTGAATCCTCTGAAGTGCCTTCTTTCTGGTATTGCAGCAACTAGTCCATATTGGCACAGCATACAACATGGCAGGTCTAAAAATTTGTTTGTAAATCAAAAGTTTGTTCTTAAGACAAAGTTTTGATTTTCTTTTTATAAGTGGATATAGACACTTAATATATTTGTTACATTTGGCTTGAAGGCCTTCAATGTGATTTTTAAAAGTTAATTTTTGATCTAGCAGAAGTCCTAAATATTTAGCTTCGCTAGACCAATTAATTGGAACCCCATTCATAGTGACAATATGTCTGCTAGAAGGTTTCAAATGAGAAGCTCTCGGCTTATGTGGGAAAATTATAAGCTGAGTTTTGGAAGCATTCGGGGAAATTTTCCATTTTTGCAAGTAAGTGGAGAAAATATCCAAACTTTTTTGCAATCTACTACAAATGACACGAGACTGAGAGACCTGTGTCATCTACAAACAAGGATTTTTGACACCCTGGTGGTAAATCAGGTAAGTCAGCAAGTAAAAATGTTATACAATATGGGCCCCAGTATGCTGCCTTGGGGAACACCCACACTAACAGGTAATATATCAGATTTAGAATTCTGATAGTTTACCTGCAGTGAGCGATCTGATAAATAATTTTGGATCAGTTCAATAATGTACAGAGGAAAATTAAAATTCATCAATCAAATCAAAAATCAAACCTTCATGCCAAACACTGTCAAATGCTTTCTCTATATCAAGAAGAGCAACTCGAGTCGAATATCCTTCAGATTTGTTGAGCCGAATTAAGTTCGTAACTCTTAATAACTGATGAGTGGTTGAATGCCCATGGCGAAAACCAAATTGCTCATCAGCAAAAATAGAATTGTCATTAATATGAACCATCATTCTATTTAAAATAATCTTTTCAAACAGTTTGCTTATTGAAGAAAGCAAACTAATTGAGCGATAACTAAAGCCTAAGCTGGATTTTTGTCCGGCTTCAAAATTGGAACAACTTTGGCGTTTTTCCATTTATCTGGGAAGTATGCCAATTGAAAACATGTGTTAAATAAATTAACCAAAAAGGATAAAGAGCTACTAGGAAGTTTTTTGATAAGTATTTAGAAAATACCATCATCACCCGGGGCTTTCATATTTTTAAATTTTCTAGTAATAGCTCTCACTTCATCCAAATTAGTTCCCAACGAAGGGTCAAAACATTCTCTTGATTGAGAATGTCTTTGAAGCTCCGTGTAACCTGATCCTCAATTGGACTAGTGAGACCTAGACTAAAATTATGGGCACCCTCGAACTGCTGAGCAAGTTTTTGAGCTTTTTCGCCATTTTTTAATAAAATTTTATTTACCTCTTTAAGCGCTGGAATAGGCTTTTGATGTTGCTTAAGAATTTTCGTTAATTTCCAAAAGGGTTTCGAACTGGGATCCAACTTCGAGACATTAATCTCAGAGTTGGTATTTCTCAGAATAACGAAACGTATTTTAATTTCATTTTGCAAATCTCGCCAAATAACTTTCAACGCGGGATCGCGAGATCTTTAGTATTGCCTTCGCCTCACATTTTTAAGACGGATCAGTAGCTGAAGATCATCGTCAATAATAATGGAGTTGAATTTAATTTCACATTTAGGAATTGCAATGCCTCTGGCTTCGACAATTAAATTTGTCAAAGATACGAGCGCATTGTCACTATCACTTTGGTATCCAAAGGAATATTAACATCAAAATTCCTATCGATATATGTTTTATATAAATCCCAATCAGCTCTATGATAATTAAAAGTAGAGCTGATTGGATTATAAATGGCTTCTTGTGAGATTTCAAATGTCACAGGAAGGTGGTCAAAGTCAGCATGAGTTACCAATTGGCCACACAGCTGACTTGAATCCGTTAAAACTAAATCAATTGTAGAAGGATTTCGACTGGAAGAAAAACAAGTAGGGCCATTGGGATATTTAATAGTATAATATCCCGCAGAACAATCTTCAAATAAAATTTTGCCGTTGGAATTGCTTTGAGCATTATTCCATGAACGGTGTTTGGCATTGAAGTCACCAATTACGAAGAATTTTGATTTGTTGCGAGTCAGAGTTTGAAGATCAGCTTTCAACAAATTCTTGCCCATTGCATTGAAAAGGCAAATAGGCTGCAATGAAGGAAAATTGACCAAAATTTGTTTCAACAGAAACTCCCAAGGTTTCAAAAACTTTGGTTTCAAACGAAGAAAATAATTTATGTTTGATACGTCTATTAATGACAATGGCGACCCCACCACAGGCGCTGTCAAGACGATCATTTCTGTAGATAAAATAATTTGGATCTCTTTTAATGGAGTTTCTGTTATAATGGCAATATGCACATTATGAACTGTTAGGAAGTTGAATAATTCATCTTCCTTACCCTTCAGAGAGCGGGCATTCCATTTAGAACTTTCACACAATTATTTAGATCCATTAAAACGGAGTCCGATAACAATTTTTGTGTGTACTTTATACCAACCTGAACAGCTTCAGGAATGGTATTTGCTTTGAACATTGCATCAATCATGTGATGCAATTGTTCAGTTAAAAATCAAAATCGGAAGCAGTCATGCTACCTGAATCAACAACATGACCGTTATTTTCCGTTGGGACATGGGTATAAACCTCATTTTGAGAAGAGAAATTTTGTCTTCTGGATTCCAGTTTGTCCTTCAAACAGCATTATGTAGATATCGTAGCTTAAGCCAACAGATAACTTGGTTTTATTTTTAAAATTGCCGACGAGTTACGTGACTCTCTTTGCCTCAAACCTCTATATTGCTCACTCTTGTTCAATGAATATTAGAGTTCGGCTCGGTAATCTGGTGCCCGTACCATTATTTCTGGATCAATAGGTTAGAGGCCGTTCAAAGAAGATTCGTCCGGTACGCCTTACGGAATCTTCCATGGAACGATCCAACAAACCTTCCTTCTTATAAAGAACGCTGCCAGCTGCTCGGTCTGGAGACCCTCGAACAAAGGCGATCTATCGCTCAGGCGGTGCTCGTCGCAAAAATTTTAACCGACGAGACTGATTGCCCTGAAATCCTGAATCAACTGAACTTCTACGCCCCGGAGCGGACACTCCGGTCAAGGAACATACTCCAGCTAGAAAGTCGATCATACAACTACGGAATGCACGACCCTATACGGTTTATCTCAGCACGTTTCAACGAGTTCTACGCACTGTTCGACTTCAACGGCATCTCGTCCACCATGTTCCGGAATAGAATTAGAAGAGAGTTATTGATCCAATTCCGTAACAATCATCGTCCATAATAAGTTTTCATTGTTAGTAGAATGCTATATTGCTTGTACTTTAGTTTACTATGTTTTAAGTTCGTATAAGAAAAGATATGGGGGTTTCACGCCAATTTGAGCATGGCCAACAATGTCAACTCAAACTTGCTTTTTCCCTCATCAAAAGATAAAAAAAGCATTAAGGCTTCAAGCCAGATGGAAATGTCCCAATAAATAAAATATTCCCGGTCCAGTCTAGGAAATTTTCGGGTTGAAAATGATATAGCCTCATGATATATGAATGCGCAAAAATGGTAAATTGGCTTAGAAACCCCGCAGTTAATAACTGTGAAAGTGCTTAATGAACACTAAGCAGCGAGGCACCAATGTCCCAGTGGGAGAAAAAAAACACCCGATTATTTTCTTACATGGGGAATGCGTTCCGTGTAAAAAAAAGTTTTCAGTTCAAAATTCGAAAAACCGTGTAAATTTTTTATAAGATTTCTCGACGTATCATGCAAAATGGAGCAACTTTGAAAAAACAATACGTGGGATTTGTTTTTTGCACGGCCGTGTAAAAACAGAATCAGGTGTAATGCCAATAAGAGGAAGGAATTCTATAAAAGTATTCTATAGATTTGATAATCCAGTTTTTGTCCTACCCACGTCTCGACACGTTGCCACGCATCTGGGTATAATGATTAATTGTGGACCCACCAGCCATAATTGCATTATAAAATTATTCAATCATTGCTAATATTTCAAATTGATTTTGTTTAAAAGCTTTATGCAAAAAAAAACTGATATACAGCAATTAAATGCAAACGCACGTTCTATTATTTTCTTCAACAAGAACAATAAAAAAACCCTTCTGAAATTGATGTCCAGCATTGCCATTTATTTTCTTAAAATATCCAAAGAGAAGGCCATTTTAGTGCAAAAGGAGGACATCCGATTTTCATTGAAAAGAAGGACATCCTCCTTTGGGATAGCATATGGACACCCTAACTGCAGTGTTATGTGTGCATCGAGCCAATGATTCGTTGAGGCTTATTCCACCTCTCCGTCTACAGACTGTGAGGCACTCATGCAAATATATTCACGCAAGATGTTGTCCGCTGAGATCTAAAGGGTTATCCCTCAGTCATTTAATTTACTTTATCTTCTCTTTTGTTCAGCTCTAAATTTGTTTGGTAATCTGCACAACATGTTATAAGACACGTATTCCAAACAGCAATCATAAATGCTAATACTCTAAAATTTCAAAGTATCTTTTATAGTTTTATAGTTCAAAGTTATGTTCTAAATTATGTGAGTTCTGGAGTTTATGGTCAATGGCGCAATCAACTGTTTTTTATAAACTAACTAGCTGTATGTACCCGGCCTTGTCCGGGATTTCCAGTTTGATTCTGCAGCTGTTGGAATTGCCAATTTGATTTAGCTAAAACCAGTTGGTAATTAATAACCCCCGTGTTTCGTTGTTGATATACTTCCTCAATTGATAAGAAGATTAAACGATTGGTTTGAGAACATCTAATGATTAAAAGAAAGTAGATATCACTTTTAAAAACAATAATTCCGAAAAATAAACTCTTGTTAAATTCTTGGAAATTATATTACCGAGATAAAAAAAAGTTTACCGAAACTGCCATATTCGGGGAAGTGTCATTTTCGAGAAATTGTCTTTTTCAGCGAAATGTCATATTCGAGAAAATGTCACATTCGGGGAAATATCATTTTTAAGAATTTGTCATTTTTGAGGAAACATACGTTATATTCGCGGAATGTCACGTTCGAGGAAATGACATTTTCGAGGAAATATCATATTTGCGGATTTTTTTAGGAATGGAACATTAGAGGAATTTTCGTTTTCGGGCGAAATGTCATTTTCGAAGAAATGTTTTCAAGGATATGATACTTGCGGAAAATGTTATTTTTGGAGATATGTTATTTCCGGGAAAATGTTTATTTTTTGTGATTTTTTAACCAAAAGGATTGGTTTTCGGGTAATTTTACAAATTACTAAACTAAAGAATGGGGAATTTGAAGTATGCCCAACGTTAGATATGCCTATCTTACATTATCTCTTACGTTTTTCACGTCTGACCTACTGATGCTTAACCTCACGCACCTTACTCCTCCTTTACACCTCCTGTTTCCGTTCAACTCCATTTATAATCCCATGCTAAGTATAAAGGATATATGTCCTAATTTTAAAAGATATCGGTAAAAGGGTTCAGAAGTTTTACCGTTTTCTTCAATGACCCTCCAACTCCTCTACAATCGTCCCCTTAGGATTGAGAGTATGTGTTCCAAATTTGGTTCAAACCAGTACTGGAATTTCTCATTTTCAATGAGAGATGTCACACGATGTTCACATATCTGCCCCTTTCAATATCTATTGAAACGCGAAGGATGAATGGCATGCTACAAAAATCTAAAAAAATATTTGTTCCGTAACAGGGCATGAAAGTTTGCAATATCTGCTTTATTTTTGTGCTTATTAGCACTTTCAACTCGGTGAATTGAAGAGGTATGATTAATCTATCGACTAGTCACTATTCTTCGCATGTATCTATTAAAATAACTTTGAAATTTAATTTTTAAAATAAAGCACAACGTCCTTTCATGACTGCCTTTCATGCGAAATTGATCAAAGAAGCCATGATTGTTTCATTTGGTCGCCTGATATAGAAAAAGACGCTTTGCTCTCTGTCTTATGATGATCACGACCTTTTCCAGTACTGGTTCAAACGGACCCATGCATTTAAAAGGCACGTAAAACGTTCGTTTCATTCACATGCCCTTCCTTCCTTCCTCCTTTGTTAGAGAATATGTGTGACCTGACCTGGGGGTTAACAGTTAACAGTTAACTTTTTACAATGACCTTCCTACCCCCTTTGTTATCTTCTCTGTAGGATAGAGAATATGTGCACCAAATTTGGTTGCAATCGGTTCAGGGGGTTCAGAAGTTACACTGAATTTTTTGAACAATATCCCTCCATCCAGAACCCTCCCGTATTTTCCAAATTAGCCTCCCATATGATTGGCTCCTTATACTGAATATGTGTACAAATATTGGTTGAAGTCGGTCCTGGGGGTTGGGAGTAAAACTGAATTGCTCATTATCCAAAGACAACCCCTCCCCCCATACCCTCCCTCCTTTCCGAATGACCCCCCCCCCCTTTGTTATCTTCTCCTTAGGATAGAGGATGTGTGTACCAAATTTGGTTGAAATCGGTCCAGGGGTTCAGAAGTTACATCAAATTGCCCGTTTTCTGAAGAATACCCCTTCCCCCTTTCCCAAATTACCCTCCCATATGATTGTCTCTTCATAGTGAATATGTGTACAAAATTTGGTTGAAATCGGTCCTGGGAGTTGAAAGTTACACTGAATTGTTCGTTTTCTAAACAAAACCCCTCTCACAACCCCTCCCTATTTTCCAATTGACCCTCCAACCCCATTTGTTCATTTCCCCTTAGGATAGAGAATGTGTGTATCGAATTTGGTTTAAATCGGCCCAGTGGTTCAGAAGCAGTTAGCGAACATACATACATAGATTGGTTTATATATTAGGGTGGTTCAAAAAATCGATTTTGTTCCACAGTGCTCATCTGATTCTTTACCATATTCTGAGTGTCTTCTGAAAATTTGAGCTCATTTGGATTAAAATTGATTTAGCACAAACCGTTTCAAGTTTGCATGCAAATTAGTATGGGGAAATTTATTTTTTCATTATACTGTTAATGACGCTTCCCCATTATGCGCAGGTTAAAAGAACCGCATGTTGATTAACCGCCCCAATAATTAGTAATCGATTTTAAGACAGGTTGCGAATCTTTAGTCATGATCGTTAAACTTCTTTGAGGGCATCACTGAAATGTGCAGTGCAACATAGTAGCCTGAATTTGTGTGTGCTATCTTTCGCGCCACGAGCAGCAATGTTGCCTGTTGATGAGTTATGCAATTTGCTCCAGAAAACCACGGTATAGATTAAATTCGTTTACTAATTATTGGAACGATTAATTGAGATGCGGTTTTCACTGAGTGAAAGCTGTTGAGTATTCCTTTTGAGCTTGAGCTTGAGCTTGAGCTTGAGCTTGATTGACTGCTCGTAGTTGCTACTCCATTATGACCAGATCAGCTGTTCTTGCACAAGGAACCAACAGATGTTTGCTTGGGACTAGCACACATCTTCAATGTGAAAGTACTGGTGATCTCATTTGATAGGTCATACTGGCGCCTGCCACGTCAGAATGCAAGTCAATGTAGGGAAGGGGAAGGAAATGATGATGCAATCACTCGCCCACTGCAAGCCGAATATACCTCTGCACTTGCCACGAATTCATGCGGAATTTGTTGGAAATTTTAGGTTAGGTTGGAGAGGCAGAGGTCCGTCTTGGTTAACGAGCTGCCAATGTGATAGATAGGAGAAGGTAACTGATGGAATTTCTAATTGGATGTAGGAAACGAGCTGCATAGTTCATTTCCAATTCTAGCAGATTACTGTTAGAATACTCAAGTTGAAGGTATAGGAATAGTAATGGAAACGGTATGGAAGTCCATTTCCAGTTCTAGCGATTGCTAGAACATGAGAAATACAGAGAAAGATACAAAGTAGGAGAATGGAACGGACCTGGGATTGAACCCACGACCTCCTGCGTATGAGGCAGAAGCAGTAGCCATATGACTACCAAGCCCTGTAAGCTGTTGAGTATTCCTTTTAGCTATAAAGGTTTTCTTTTAACCTACGCTTGATGGGGAAACGTCATTAACAGTATAATGAAAAAATAAATTTGCCCATACTAATTTGCATGCAAACTTGAAATGGCTTGTGCTAAATCAGTTTTAATCCAAACTAGTCGACCCGGCAGACGTTGTCCTGCATAGTAGGCGAAAATACGCGTTGAGAACTGTCCATGCGAAATATCCGTACAAATTTTGCTTTTAGTTTTCCACGATTTACTCAACCCTACTCATGATTTTCGCATTAGGAAATATCATATAAACCCGTCGGAAACTATAACGAATGTTTCTGCTGAAGAAATGAAAAAAATCCATCGAGCCGTTTTCGAGTTATGCGGATACGAACACAGACCATTTCATTTTTATATATAAGATGAGCTCAAATTTTCAGAGGACACTCAGAACATGGTAAAGCATCAGATTAGCACTGTGGAGCAAAATCAATGTTTTGAACTACCCTATTATATATATATATACACACCAAATGTATTTATCGTCGTCCAGCAAACTGAATTGCTGGAATTGCTTTAGTAAATTTCCTGTTGCTGAAACTTCAGCTAAGTTGGTTTTGTTAGCTGAAAATCCAGCAATTCTACGACATTGCTGAACATCCAGCAATGTATATGTCAAACACTTATTCGTTGATTTAAATTGCCATGTTGCGACAGCGGCGAAAGCCGAACCGAGCAATAAATTGGTAATTTGCGGTTTGGAGATAACAATAGCATTTTGTAAGCAGTTTGCAGCCTATACCTTGGCCTATAGATATTTTTTCAAGACTTATTGAATGTGGGAGGCTTATGTTTTTACCATATATTCTTCATCGTTTTCATTGAATATTACTATTGGCAAACACAAACTTAAGATTTTGCTGAAAAACCAGTAAAATTTTTGCCGCGATGAAATTGCTGGAAACCAGCAATAGTTCTGTCAAAACGCATTGCTGTCTTGATTGCTGTAAATACATCAGCAAAACATTCTGCTGAATTTATTGCTGGTTGAACAGCACAGAAAAAATCAGCAAAAGATTGCTAGTTTCCAGCGAAAAAAAGTTAGTTTGTAGATAGATGTTGGTCTAAATTATTAACATTGAACCAGCCTAGTTCTAGACGGATGTAGTGGCTTCTATTGAGAAACCAGCTGCGCCATCTACAATAGAATGGAAAAAATAATAATTTAGCTTCATCTACTGTACACCAGAGCACTCATCCTACTATACCAGGCACTGGTAATATTGGCTGTCGAAGCGACGTTTCTTGTTTCGAGCAATACATGCTCAAGAAAAGAAGCACAGCAAAGAATACGTAACAATGCGAAAAATTCACCTTTTATTTTGATTTACAGATAATGTTTTTAAAAAATGAAGATTCACAAAACTATCTTGCCAGAAAAAGCTTCCAAAACGGTGGCGTAATTTAAAGTCTATCCCATTCATTACACACGTGTTCGTGATACTTCTCTTCAACGAAACCACAACAAAATTCTGCACCACCCACCAGGAACACGCGTTCTGGATGGCGGCGGCGACAACCAGCGACGTAGATGTAGTCATCGCGGGAGCGTCAGGCGTAGGTATGCTTTGTTGGTGGATATAGATTTGCTGTCCGCTTGTGTGTTGGATCATTTTGCATCGCGACATTTGACGTCGGTCGTGCCGATTTCCATTTGTCATATTGTTCATTTTCGTGGATTGTGGGTTTGCCATTTTTCCGCCTCAAACGACGTCGTTGCTGGACGCCAGCAACAAATAAGCAGATCGTGACTCGTGCGTGCTGTTTAGAGTGCAATCACAGTAGGTGCTGGTGTTTCCTGGTGGATGATGGGTGACAGACAAGTGAATATGTAACTCAAATGCATACAAAGAGAGCCGGGGTGTTTGACTAAAATCGTGGAGTGTTTTTATTTTGGTGCGGCTCGAGACAGCTGGGGTGTGCGAAATTCTTGTGGGCAAACAGAAGAAGGAAAATCAAGTTCAGGCGCAGTGTGCCGCAGTGATACTTTTGATACCTACATATATATTTACATTGTGCGTAATTATTTCGATAAGGTAAGTCTTAAATGACGTTGTATATGTAATAAAAAATTAGAAAAAAATCAAAAAAAAATCAAATAAGGTGTCTTAAATATCGCAACTAGTGTAAGTCAAATGAGTTATTGCATGCATGATGCGCACTACTTTTGACATGATTCGAATGATCACAAATCTCGTCGCATCCCAAGTTCTAACTAGCGCGGATCGGTTTAGTGGCGACCCACCGATAAGTACCTATGTCGCAATGTGACTCACTTTGAATATTGGCATTAAATATATATGTATAACTCAAGGAACAATTATGGTTTTGAGGCGCTCTTGGAGGCATCGATTCACTTTTCAAGTATGCTATAGAACCACAATAAAATCGTCGTTTACTTAAAAAGATACATCTTGGTATCATCAAAAAGTCGTGCATTTCGAAACTTTTGCAAAAGTTTCAAAATGGATACATGAATACGTTTGCGTTTCTCAAGAAAATCCGTCAAAATACACGCGACATTTATACATATATAATGAATTATTGGCGGGGACTGATTTTCTACTCGCCACTGTCACATGCAGGCGCTAACGTATATGCGCAAAATAGCCAGCATGAGTTAACCGCCAGAAATTTGTATGACGAAAGACATCTAACGCGGGTTTTCTCAACAGCAGGAGCTTTTCACGAAATTCTATTTGGTACCAGTTATGTAGGAAGGTGTCTGCTACTACGCCTACCAAATATTTTTTTTGATTAAGTTGCTTATTTTCGAGATATTGAACTTTAGATGCTTTTCGCCATACTGATTTCCGAAAGTTATCTCCTAGTGTGCCGCTGTAAGCACGCTCGAAGCAGGCGATTCATTATACATTTGCGTGGCTTTTTGGTGGCGTTTTCTTATGCATTTTTAAGCTCGTAGTGAATTATTTACATCGCTACAAATTGACGCAAAAAGAGCAGCTATTGACTGGTAAACTCTGTCTACACTTCGACCTCACATCCTAAAACCACTTTAAACCATGTACATCGTATACTGAAAGCGCTCTTTGTACCTGATTATATTTTCATTGTTTCTCGGACATATCCTCAGATCAGAAATACTCCTTCCAATTTACGCATCGAATAGAAACTACTTTGATATATGAAATTAACGGAGGTAGCCAAACATTATTCGCACTCAGAACTTGCTTCCACGCCTCGATTTTGTCAGTTACGTACCTCCATGAAGCCATGGACCGTATACTCAAGCCATATATCGAATAAAGAAAGCTGCCACACTTATTCACGCGGACCTGAGGTACACATATTCTGGACACATTGATTCGCTTTCCGATGTATTTACTACCATCCAATCGTTAATCTGCAAACGAGCAGAAACCCATCCGACTCGTAACAAAGGTCTCGGAAAAACCTAAGAAGTTAGCGCAGTAGTGCAGTCTGCATCGCCGAAGTGAGCGCATCCCTTTCTAACTGTGACATTTTCCTATTAGTGATAGTGAAATTCAGATTCGAATAAGAGGAAGACTAGTGACACCGGCCGGAACACAACGTCGGAGGTGCGACGCCAAAAAACGTGAGTGTTACAGCAAATCAACAATCTTTTGGTAGGAGTTTATTTTTAAAATTTTTGGCTCATCGTTGCCCCTAGGTTAGAATGCAGCGAGAGATTTTTATGTGTGATGATGTTGTTCTTCAGTGAGAGCTGAAAACGACGAAAAAGATTTATTTGTTGTGCCGATTGGTTCAAAAAAGGTAAAATGATCAACATTGGGAATACAGGGACCATTCGATGTTCGCATCTACAGATATTAATTAAAACAAAAACAAATTTGCATCTGAGAATCATACAATCTTAAATTTGTATTGTTGTCAAGCTCGAAAAGTTTGCTGTGGAAAACTCGAAGACTTTTGTTGTCAAAATCTGTTATTCGACTGTTACAAGTCAAATACTTGATCAAGATTTAGAAATTGCCCGGTCATTCTAAAAAATACCAGCAATCGGTAGTATGGAATAGAGCAGTATTAAGTAGTTAAATGTAGAATAAAAATCTTATTCATCATCGTCATCGATTGATTTACATTCGAATGGGAATATTCGACAGTTTTCAGCTCATTCGAGTAACTTTATCAGTAAATCAGTAATCAGAACAGTAAACATGATTCTTACCGTAATTATAATATATTTCATGGCCATGCAGTTAGTGTCGCCAGGTATATCGCATTGTGCTGCGGAGTGCGGGTTTTGGTCCCCACCTCAGTCGCAAAAATTTTCGCTAGGAAAAAGTGTTCGTCAGTACGAATGGTCGTTGCATGCTGGTTCGTTGTAAAAATATTATAACTTTCAAAACAGTGCAAAATAATTTTGTTGAGTAAAATTGTAAAAAAAACAGCACCAGCTAAAAAGCACACCTATCGTACACAATACAGGCGAGATCATTTTCTAGCAAAGCACGATGTAGGTATTTTTAGGCAGGTGAACTACAAACTAAGTCTTTGTTCGTATTGCTTAATTTTACTTTCATGAACATTTATCAAAATTTTATGAATTGCTGGGTCTGACTTGATCGAAACCATACAGCACTTTTCAATCCCCACCCAAGCAAGCAAACGATAATGCGTCTCCATCAACTGCTCTTGTAAGCCTGCAATAAAGCCTATCCACGTTAGATTTCGGACAGACAATGTCCAATTGATTTGTAGCTATTTTATAAATTTAATGGCGAGAATGAAACATGCTGAAAGAATCTTGCAAAGCGGAGAAATTCAGCTGTCATGTAAATTAATCTTCTCAGTGGTCTGTGAAAATTTAATAAAATCAATTAGGATTATGGGTGTCCGAAATATAACGTGCACACATAAAAATTATCATGTAATTTTAGGTGCTGCGACAACGACATATACGAGCGTCACTTTTGACGTAAAATTAGGTGATACTTTAATTTAACATCACGACTTTATTGACAAAAAAATGAAGGATATGAACGAGAATCGAACATAAGCCCGCAGAGTGAGAGCCCAACACTTTACCACTCAGCCATATTCGTCTTTTGAAGAAAGGGGTACAAGTATTTTACTGCATCAAGTCATCCACTGCTAAAGCGTTAGGTGCGTCGCATCGGGTGCTGTGTTTGGGTTCCATGACATGTAATTTTAAATCGTCTAACATTGAAAATATGCGATTTAGCTTATGTCATCTAGTTTTGTGTCATTTTTTCACATACGTCACCTGTAATATTCCCAATTTTTTGGTGTGTGGGCAGGCTTTATCTTTGAACAATGAACACTCTAATATTTGATTTTTCAGCATTTCATTCAGTGCGACTATTGTACTGGCAGTGTTAAAGTGTTAATCTATGCAGATAACATGAAGCTCTTTTTGGAAATAGGGAATAAAAATGACCTCAACATATTCCAGAACGAAATATGCACATTCTACGAATGGTGCAATAAAAGCCTATTGCAACTGAATGTAAAAAAATGTAACCTCATATCATTCAGCAGAAAAAGAACAGCATCAAATCTCTCAATTACATTAGGAAACCACACACCTAAAAATAATCGTGTAATTTTAGGTGCTGTGACACCGACATATACGAGCGTCATTTTTGACGTAAAATTAGGTGGTACTTTAATTTTACATCACAACTTTATTGACAAAAAAATTGATTGATCAGTACGAGAATCGAACATAAGTCCGTTGAGTGAGAGCCCGGCACGCTACCACTCAGCTATCTCCGTTTCTTGAAAGAGGGATGATCGAAGTAAAACTGGTTCCACGATTTGCACTGAACAAGTATTTCACTGCATCAAGTCATTAACTGCTGGTGCGTTAGGTGCGTTGCAGCGGGTGCTGTGTTTAGGTTCCGTGACATATAATTTTAAATCATCTGACATTGAAAAATATACGATTCTGTTTATGTTATATGGTTTTGTGTCATTTTATTGAAATACATCACCTGTAATATTCATAATTTTTGGGTGTGCAGGTTGTAGAGAAATGCGATAGAGTTAGGGATTTAGGAATTATCTTCCCAACTAACATTTAATGTCAATGTAAATGTTATTTCAACTCGTCTATACGGCTTCAAGCTGAATATGTGTGCTATACATATGATCAAGAACTTCTATTCAATGCTTTTACCAGCAAATCTGGCGAATCTATTCAGCTGTTTTTGACGTGTCTGCACAACTACTTTACAGCATGTTACACAATTTTTTCTCAATCTTTACTAAACACCATTTAGTAATATAATTCGCTTCAATGGCGCTTATTCAGATTTTTTGAATCTGTTAAATAAGTTTTATACAGCCATTGAATTCAATTTGATTAAATATTATTTGAGAGGAGAGTAAATTTCGGAAGTTTATTCAATGTTTTTTTTTGTGAAAACTCAAATATCAATTTTGTTGCTACGTAGATTCGAACTCCTGATCTCCTGATTCAATGGCCGCTGCTCTGTCATCACTGTCACTTTGACATATGTAAATAACAAAGAAAATTATGGATGTGCTTCTTCGCATACCCTATACATAGGTTGTTTTACTAACGCTATTTTCAGATTCATGCTATATAAACGTTAGTGCTGCTTTCAGCAAATAAGTTTAAAGATTATGCTTTCAGCATTATTCCAACCATTATTCAAACATCTATCAGCATGTTCTGTTGCCTAACTTTTATGCATCATCAATCGCTGAAATTGTTTTTAGGCAACATTTTCTCGATCTGTGTAGATGCTACTCTGCTGCTAATCGTTTAACAGTAGCCGTCAACAGAAATATCGCTTCTAAATGGCTTGTTTTCTTACGCTACTGCTAGCATTAATGACAGCGCTTTGTCAGTTGCTATAAGAGCAGGTGAATACCATTGTAGCTGCATTACAGAAATCAATAGCTCATACACAGCTCCGGCAACAAAAATCAAATGTAAACATTGCGGTTTTGACGTTCCATACTGATAAGCTATAAAAAGAAGCAATATAAGGTTTACTTAAACGTTGTGTAATCTTCAAAGATACAGAAGTTGCCTTAAAAGCTTCGTTAGTTCATTTATAGCGCCATTACGCTATATTGTTAGTGCTATAACAACAGCGAAAACGTTTTCATTGTGAATGTTACTCACCGTAATGTGGGAAGTTGCTAACAAGCAATTAGTTACATACATGAGCTCTTAACCGATAAGCTTTGTTGCTAATTCAGACAGAGCTGTTTTATGACTATATGAAAGCTGCATAAACGATAAAAGATTAAATATATTCGGCACACTGACTAGCTGATAGATATTTGGGTAATAGTCGAGTTGAAGTTTAAGGGATTATTTGCAGAGGCTTTTCTTTTATTCAGCATTGGCTGCTTTTATTCAAATATTATACAGCCAAAGGCTAGAAGTTGAAGCTTTTAGCACCAAAATTGTTAGTTGGGTTAGACTCCAAACTAACATTCATCGACCATTACAACACCATTATTCATAAAGCAAATAATATGATGGGTTTTATAAAACGTTTCTGCTATAACTTTCATGACCCATACACAATTAAAACATTATATATTGCTTATGTAAGGTCGATACTGGAATATTGCAGCATTGTATGGTCTCCATTTTCAATAGCACACGAAGAAAGATTAGAATCAGTACAAAAACAATTCCTATTATTTGCTCTTCGTAAATTAGGTTGGACAACATTCCCACTTCCATCATATGAGGCACGCTGCAAGCTTATAAACATTCAATCTTTGAAAGAGCGTCGTGAAACTGCAATGGTTTCATTTATTAACGATATAGTTTCGCAGCGTATTGATTCAACATTTTATCGAAATTAAATTTCTACATACCATCTCGACAACTGCGTCATCGACATACATTTTTAATGAATTATTGGCAGTGGCTGATTTGCTACTCGCCGCTTCCACTTCCAGGCGCTATCGTATATGCGCAAATAGCCAGCGAAAGTTAACCGCAAGAAATTTGTATGGCGAAAGACATCTAACGCGGGTTTTCTCAAAATTAGGAACTTTTCATGAAAAACTATTTGGTACCGGTTATGTAGGAAGGTGTCCGCTACTACGCCTACCAAATATTTTTTCGATGAAGGTGCTTAATTTTGAGAAATCGAGCCTTAGATGCCTTTCGCCATACTGATTTCAGAAAGTTAACTCCTTGTGTGCCGCTGTAAGCACGCTCAAAGCAGGCGATTCATTAATCACTGCCGTACAAATTATGCAAAATTCGGACCTCTCAATCAGATGTTGGCTATCTATAATCAACACTGCGAAACTATTGACTTTACAATGTCTCGGCAGAACCTAAAAAAATATTTTGTCACAATTCGAAACCTACACATCTAAATTTACATTAAATCGCAAAATTAAACACTACTTAACCAAACTATTTTTATTTTTAAACACTATAATACCGTATTTATAGCATTAAGAAAATAAAGAAAAACATGTATATTGTATATGTACTAGTCTACGTCGGTTGACGAAATAAATAAATAAATAAAAATAAATAAATAAATTTGTGATACCAGCTTACGAGGTTGTGTGTCTAATAAAGTCTTTATCAAATCGTCTTCGTTGTTCAATATCTACATCGCTTTGGTCTTTATCTGGAGATGTGTTGAAAATCCACTCTTGCATAGATATGTAAATGCAAACGTTTTTAGAATCCTCAAATCTTGGAACGAGATATTGAGGTACGCTTCGTATATTTCACACAAAAACTAGCTCAAGTTTTTATCACCGAATTACTCACGCAATGATGATCTATGCCGCTTGTCCATAATTCATTCAGAATTTCATCAAGCCAGCTCAAAAAATCTTTTGTTTTCCTTTATGGAGTAAGGATTTTTCTGGGCTTTCCATCTCGTCTCACCTTTTTAATTTTTTTAATTCAAAATATGTCTTCGTTTTATATGGAGCGTGAGAAAATAACCGACCTCATCCTTTCTCATTAGTCCGATCTTCAAGGTGCTCTCAAAAATTGGAATATCATACAGTTATCATAAAATTAGGAAGAAAATAATGCCCCTCTATTTAAAGGTTTTTGAAGCTTTCCGCATATTATGCAAACGTTAAGAAAGATTTCCAAAAACTCAAAGCTGATTTAGAAAACCTTATGCATAACGCATAATTCATGAAAATACAATGAAATACGCTTAATTTTTCGAAATCGAAATCAGCTTAAAATTTATCGCATATTGAGTGATGTAAACAACAAGACAAATGAGCAGCAAAGGCAAAAAAAACTTGGCAGCCTATAGGCATTGCCCCTAAACCAGGACTCTACTTACGCCTATAATGATGCTTCGCCAGTTAGCATGAGGTCAACTTTGAGCATTTATGGTGAAATGCGATCGATCCCCGCAGCGGAGTTGACATGAGTCACAGTATTGACTAAGCATGCCGAGTTGTTGATAGTTGGTCGGACATCGGAACTTGAAAAGGTTGTTACAAATGCTTGAACCAATGTTTTGGCCAAATAGTTGGATCAGTGACTGTCCTGTTGTGTCTTTTAATGCCATCCTCGGATTCATTCTTGCGCTTCTATCAGTCGTCATGGGATATCGCAGAGGAGAAGTGGCTTTCTTGCTTTGCTAGTGCTGACCAAGGTTCTTCTCGCTGTTTTCGATAAAAGGCATTCTTGATGGTCGGCCTCTGCTATTATACGCTGCCACCATCCGGAGCACCTCTTCACTATCCGAGTATCTCCTCCCGCTGCAGAATCTGAGCAATGCGTAGTCGGATTTCGCCAATCAGTCAGGTTATCATCAGACGCAATGCGATGACAACGCTGCGTTTATTCCGCATATCAATTTTCGGCTGCTGTAGATAGGATGTCATTGTTTACTAGAAAATCACTGACGAAAATCACTGGTCGATTCCACAATCGCCAAATCAGGTTTTATTATATAGAATTCTGAGGGGGACAGCAGGGACTATGTCCAAGGGCTTGACGATCCTGGTGTTAGGTGGGACGCTAAACAGCCCTGACACGACGGCCCTCCGTCGAGACAGGAGGTTTGCGCAGACCCAATAAGCCGCCTTTAAAAACAACTATTACGAACGACATAGAAGATAATACGACTCGATACAATCGGCAACGACCTAGGCGACGAATAAAGGATCACGATTGGAAGCTTGGAACATGGAACTGCAAGTCGCTAGGCTTCGCAGGTTGCGACAGGATAATCTACGATGAATTACATCCCCGCAACTTCGATGTCGTAGCGCTGCAGGAAATCTGCTGAACAGGACAGAAAGTGTGGAAAAGCGGGCATCGAGCGGCTACCTTTTACCAAAGCTGTGGCACCACCAACGAGCTGGGAACCGGCTTCATAGTGCTGGGAAAGATGCGCCAACGCGTGATTGGGTGGCAGCCAATCAACGCAAGAATGTGCAAGCTGAGGATTTAAGGCCGTTTCTTCAACTATAGCATCATCAACGTGCACTGCCCACACGAAGGGAGATCCGACGACGAGAAAGAAGCGTTCTATGCGCAGCTGGAGCAGACATACAATGGATGCCCACTGCGGGATGTCAAAATCGTCATCGGTGACATGAACGCTCAGGTAGGAAGGGAGGAAATGTATAGATCGGTAATCGGACCGTATAGTCTGCATTCCGTATCGAACGACAACGGCCAACGATGCATAAACTTTGCAGCCTCCCGCGGAATGGTAGTCCGAAGCAATTTTTTTCCCCCGCAAGAATATCCACAAGGCCACATGGAAATCACCTAATCGGAACGGAAACGGAACGGTAACGGAAAACCAAATCGACCACGTTCTAATCGACGGTAAATTCTTCTCCGACATCACGAACGTACGCACTTACCGCAGTGCGAATATTGAATCCGACCACTACCTCGTTGCAGTATGTCTGCGCTCAAAACTCTCGACGGTGATCAACACGCGTCGGAGTCGTCCGCCGCGGCTAAACATTGGGCGGCTACAAGACGGTAGACTAGCCCAAGAATACGCGCAGCAGCTGGAAGTGGCACTCCCAACGGAAGAGCTGCTAGGCGCAGCATCTCTTGAAAATGGCTGGAGAGATATTCGATCCGCCATGACGGCGAATGTGAGCAGTTAGTTGAGGAGAAGAATGCAGCATGGGCGACATTGCTGCAACACCGCACGAGGGCGAACGAGGCACGATACAAACGGGCACGGAACAGACAGTACTCGATTTTCCAGAGGACAACGGTGGCAGACAACGGTGGCGGTATGGTAATGGACCTAGGAGCACGCGCGCAGGACATGCGACTTCCGGCTCCGAATCTTCAGGAAATCCAGGAGGAGATCGGCCGGCTGGAAAACAACAAAGCCCCTGGAGTTGACCAACTACCAGTAGAGCTGTTTAAACACGGTGGTGGAGCACTGGC
This sequence comes from Armigeres subalbatus, assembly GCF_024139115.2. Lineage (NCBI taxonomy): Eukaryota > Metazoa > Arthropoda > Insecta > Diptera > Culicidae > Armigeres > Armigeres subalbatus. The sequence continues at coordinate 47,141,251 of NC_085141.1, read as the reverse complement.
TAGAGCGCTGCACTGGGTGATTACCAAGGTTTGGAAGGATGAGGTTCTGCCGCAGGAGTGGATGAAAGGTGTCGTGTGTCCCATCTACAAAAAGGGCGATAAGCTGGATTGTAGAATCACATTGTTGAACGCCGCCTACAAGGTACTCTCCCAAATTTTATGCCGCCGACTAACACCAATTGCAAGAGAGTTCGTGGGGCAGTACCAGGCGGGATTTATGAGTGAACGCTCTACCACAGACCAGGTGTTCGTCATACGTCAGGTATTGCAGAAATGCCGCGAATACAACGTGCCCACACATCATCTATTTATCGACTTCAAAGCCGCATATGATACAATCGATCGGGACCAGCTATAGCAGCTAATGCACGAAAACGGATTTCCGGATAAACTGATACGGTTGATCAAGGCGACGATGGATCGGGTGATGTGCGTAGTTCGAGTTTCAGGGGCATTCTCGAGTCCCTTAGAAACGCGTAGAGGGTTACGGCAAGGTGATAGTCTTTCGTGTCTGCTATTCAACATCGCTTTGGAGGGAGTAATACGAAGGGCAGGGATTGACAGTGGTACGATTTTCACGAAGTCCGTCCAGTTATTTGGTTTCGCCGACGACATTGATATCATGGCACGTAACTTTGAGAGGATGGAGGAAGCCTACATCAGACTGAAAAGCGAAGCTAAACGGATTGGACTAGTCATCAACACGTCGAAGACGAAGTACATGATAGGGAGAGGCTCAAGAGAGGTCAATGTAAGCCACCCACTACGAGTTTCTATTGGTGGTGACGAAATCGAGGTGGTTGAAGAATTCGTGTACTTGGGCTCACTGGTGACCGCCGATAACGATACTGTCGTAACCAAGAATCGTAAGCACCGAGCAGCAGAGAAATTCGGAGGCGCATAGTGGTTGGAAATCGTACGTACTTTGGACTCCGCAAGGCGCTCCAATCGAATAGAGTTCGCCGCCGTACCAAACTGACTATCTACAAAACGCTTATAAGACCGGTAGTTCTCTACGGACACGAGACCTGGACGATGCTCGTGGAGGACCAACGCGCACTGGGAGTTTTTGAAAGGAAAGTGTTGCGTACCATCGATGGTGGGGTGCAGATGGCGGACGGTACGTGGAGGAGGCGAATGAACCACGAGTTGCATCAGCTGTTGGGAGAACCATCCATCGTTCACACCGCGAAAATCGGAAGACTGCGGTGGGCCGGGCACGTAGCCAGAATGTCGGACAATAATCCGGTGAAAATGGTTCTCGACAATGATCCGACGAGAACAAGAAGGCGAGGAGCACAGCGGGCAAGGTGAATCGATCAGGTGGAGGACGATTTGCGGACCCTCCGCAGACTGCGTGGTTGGCGAAGTGCAGCCATGGACCGAGCTGAATGGAGAAGTCTTTTATGTGCAGCACAGGCCACTCCGGCCTTAGTCTGATAATAAAATAAAAATATAGAATTCTGAAAACAGCCCACCATTTCCGTTCATTTCTTAGAGCCCATGATGTTCAATGACATGATTATAGTTTATGTTGCCTTGAAGTCGAAAAACATTGGATTATGGTAATCCAACCCATTCAATACGTTTTCTAATCAATCTGAAGTGTTGGAATCAAATGCGATAACACTAGCGAGTAAAACTAATCCGCAAAAAAGCACTAAATAATTTGCTATTCAAAAAATTGTTAAATGAAATTAGGTCCATTATCGGTATAACACCCAATTTGGTGATCAACGAATTTCTTCTCTTCTTAAAATACTTAGAATGTCGTCATATGTATTCACACCCGTTTCATTTCGCTAATTTATTCTCATTTTTTCTCTTACTTCAGCCTATCCTACCGCGGTTGAACAGTCCTGCTATGGACGCAAATCGTGATTCCAACGCCGGCGAGGAGGATTCTTCCGCGACACTGAGCTCAGAAGAGTTCGAGAGCTGGACGTTGGTGGACCGATCACCGAAAGCCGGAAACTCTAAGATGAAACCCGGACAGATACAACGCACCGAGCAGTCGGATAAGGAAAAAGTGGAAGACGCGGAAGCTGAGGAGGAGAGTGACGAAGATGTTGATGATGATGAAGAAGAAGAAGAAGAGAGTGGATCATCGAACGAAGGCGACATCGAAGCGGAAGAGGATACGCGGGACAAACCCAGTGGAGTGGAACCAGTGAAAAATAAAACCAAACAAACCAAAGATGAAAGCGATGCTGATGTAGCACGTGACAAAGGTGACGATGTTGGTCGGCCAGACGAGAGGGAAAGCAGCAAAAAGAAGCTTGCCGGCAGTAACGTTAGCTTGCAGTGAGTATATTCACCGTACATGCACGCACAGTATGTAAAACAAATATATAGACTTCTATGGTTGTAGGGAATTCAATTCTTGCTCAAATTTTCTTTATACTAAATCCTATTCATCAGTTTGGTCGCATCATCTATGATTTTGTTGTTTTTGAATCAATCTACCTTATTATACATAATAAGAAGAACTGTATACTATTGGATGAAGACGCAACGGTCGTAGGAAGTAAATATACTTTTTTACGTACTGTGTGACTATAAATGTTTTGGATCATTTCCTTGTGGTAATGCGCTTCACGTTTTCCGTGCTCTTTATGTGGAAGTTATTTTTGGAACATTGGAACAAAGAGCAAAGTCAAGAGTTAAGGAAATGAGCACGACATTAGTTTGCAAATCATTCAGCTCAGGTGCATTAATAATGCATGGTCGGCTGTACTTAGACCTTAGACTTCATGACAATAAAGCGTTATCAGTGATCACTCGACATCCAAAATTGTTGACCTGTGCACTAGAGTGATTCAAAATTTGACTTTTTGTCCGTCGGTGCTTAAACGATTGCATTTGCCATTGTAATAACCCTCCTAAATTTTGAGCTAATTTGGATCTAATTTGAGTGAGCACGCGCAGTTTGAAAACAGTAACTTTTATGCAAAACCGTTCCCCAACGCTTCCCATCAAACTCCACAACATAGAAGTTTTTACCAGGAAACATTTCGTCTTTGTTGCGAAACGATTTGATACTTGCAAGAGAGGTTTTTAAAGGAAATACGTAAAAGAATAACATCAATATCAAAAATGAGCACTTTGTTTTCTTCATAACTTTGCTTCCAAACGACAAATCGAAACTGCCTTTCAGCTTAAGAAGTATTATATGTAGTCAATGTGTTGATTGAGATATAAATACCTAGTTCATGGGCCATCTCACGGAACGGTATTTCACATAAGGGTCGATTTTCAAAGTAATTTCCATACAAACTTTAAATGACGTGAGCACAATCAAATTACATCCAAATTTGTTAAAAATGCAATGCAAAATGCAAATGCAATCGTTTAAGCATCGGGGGGCAAAAAAGTCAAAAAGTGAATCACTCTACTGTGCACTCATAACGCGCAATTCTAATTTCTTTCTACAGTGAACTCTTCCTTACTCGATATTGAAGGGACCATCAGGTAAAAGGAAGATATCAAGTTAAAGAAGTAAGATTTTGAAATCAATTAGAAGAATCGAATTACAGAGCATCGAATTAGGGAGAGTTGACTGTATTGTTGTGCTGCTTCCTTATCTTATAGACCTATAAATAAAAAAGCTAAGATAACTAAAAGAGTAATCATCACACACGTGTTTGCCCTTCTTCTCTTTGATCTCACCTAGCTCCCACGATGGTTCGTCTTCGGATGGTATTAGCGTGATAAGCGACAGCGACGGGGGCGATCACGCGCGTCTCCATTTCAACAAACATTTGAACTTAGACCAGCTTCAGCAATCGAGTGTGCAGCTCACGCCTCCGCTCTCCCCAGAACAAGACGCCGAGAAAAAATCCAACCGCAACAAACAACTTAAGCGCAAACGAATTCATGACGATGCTGATACTGCACTCGTACCAGAAAACTCGGTCGTTCCGTGGAAGCATGTAGGTCAAACATCGTTCATAATTTTCAGCATTATCCTGACAGGGATAGCTGCCGTCATGATTGGCAACTCAAGAATGTATGAAAATCGCGCCAACATCGACAATTTCGATCATGAGCAACGACTCTCTGAATTGGAACTGGAGAATACGATTCTGAGGAACGAAATGAACAAGCTGAAACATTTATATACTCGGTCGGAACTGGACGAACAGGTTCAGCAGGCTGAATTTGAATGGATTCAAACCATGGATCAACAGATGGACGACCAATTTCCAACTGAACCGGAACCCCAACCAGAGCCGGAACCACCGACATCTGAGCCAGAGCAACCTCGCGTGCGACGAGTTCCTCCACAGGACGAAAACGTGAGGCACAAAGTTGTTTGGTCGGGAGACGACGGCCAGCCTATGTTGATCGCGGACCAAGACTATGTGCTACCGGAATTCTGCTACAACAAGGACGCAGTACAGGATGAGCTTTTCTCCGAATATAGCGCCAAATATTGCGACACTAAGCAGCGAAAAATCGAAGCCAAACTGAAGAAAGCGGAACACTATGAGAACAAGCACAAAAAGCACAAACACCCGAGAGACTACAAGCAGTACATCCATCCAACGGCCGAGGAAGTCGCCGAACATCAAAAGCAATCGACTGCTCCCCCGCCCAAAATTCCTTCGCTGTCGCCGTTTGAGTTCGATTACGCCAGTGCGTTTGAATCAATCAAGGAAGAAGGCTCCGTCATCCTGCAGGGGCTCTCAGCAATTCTGGATCTTGACCCTGAGCCGGAGTTGATTCTTTCTACTGTGAGCGAAGGGTATCTAGCAGATGACGAGGTGAGTAGCAGCAGCAGCAGTACGAGCACTGGAAGCGCTAGTACCACTGCACCGCCAAATGTCGGACCAACGGCTACCGAAGCAATCATCTGGGCTGACTATCCGACGTGGGTGCGCGAAAAGTACGAAACCCAACCGGATATGCACTGGAAGCTGAAAAACAAAGCATCGCTACTGTGGGAGTGGGAACGGAAGAAGAATCAATTTTTGGATGAGGTGGGACTGAACACGTTGGAGGAGATTGACCGGAAAACCGAGGATGAACTGCGCCAGCGACGGGAGCAGTACGAAAGGGAACGCAAGGGCCGGCAGCCCGGAGAATTCGGAGGGGAGCAGACCTACAACAATAACAGGGATCACCGGGGCAAAGGAGGAAAATATGATGAGCGAAAGGATTATCGACCCCGGAACGGTGACGATCGGTGAGTAAACTGGGTTAACGTATTTTTGGGTATTTTATTATTTGGCAACTGATTTATGTATACTTCCAACTTACCAGTTATAGGTGTTATTGAAATCCCTTATATAAGTACCACTAATGATTGCTTATTCGTAACACTCGCATTTTTACTCATTTTGTAAAAAGCATGTGAATCGATCAGAAAGCTCAATTTACTGCATCTTATCCCACAATGCAGTAAAATAAGCTTTACTGTCTTGCTTATCTGTAGTAATCAGGAAATGATTGAGTTTGTGGGGACGATTGACAAACAATTTACAAAATCAACCAAAATGCAAATGTTACAAACAGGCGATCATGGTCAGCATACCTACTCACTAAATTCAACTTTGAAGGTGTTTACAGGAAAATTTTCGGATAATAAATTTTCTATACTTAATCAAGATTTAACACTATGCCAAGTAGCAGGTTCAATTGCCGACTGTTTGCTGTTACTTTCTAGAATAACTTTGAATGAACAGAAATCGGCATGACCTAGCATGGTCATCGAGATAAAATCCCTACGCAGGTTTTGTTATAATTCAAATTACGACATGATAATGAGTCAGGGGGGTCCCGTAGCGTAGTTGGCTACACGTTCGCCTTACAAGCGGATGATCATGGGTTCGATTCCCAGCCCCTCCAACAAACCCTCGTCAGTCGCCGGATCCGCAGCCCATACGGTGGCGTTTAGGGTACGCGCCTTACCGTCACGGCTGCCTGATGACGACTGACAATTTGCTCTTCTCGGAGGCATTCCTCCAACGTTACCCGGATAAATGGCATCCGAACAATGCAACGATCATTGGATGCAGCATGATGACAGCCAGTCAGCCGCGAACAGAAGAAGAAGAAGAAGAAGAGGTTACATGTCTCAACCCTCGATTGCGCCCCACGTTCGCCATGTCGTTCTATATCTGGCCAGTCCACCTCGCCTCCCGTTCCACGCCTTCTCGAACCTGCCACGTCACAGGCGAACACCATCTTTGCCGAAGATTTGGTCCTAAGCACCCGTCTCTCGAATACTCCGAGTGCTTGCAAGTCCTCCTCGAGCATTGGCCAAGTTTCATGTCCGTAGAGGACTACCGGCTTATGAGTAGGCTGACCAGATAATTTCGGTGAAAAAACGGGACATGTCAAAAAGCCTCAAGAGCTGTGGAAATTGCAATATTTAGGGGCTTAATTTTCATTTTTCTTGTAACAAATTAGAAATATTTTAGAGGGAATAATTCACCACCATAATTTTGTATTCTAAGTTATTTGTGGAAAAATACTAAACTACAAATATTTCACTCTTCAATGGAAAGCAGCCAAAAAACACGAAGGAATATAAAAAAATGGGAATTTTGACGTTTTATTTTAATCTACTCTTATACATGCATTAAGGTTTTGTTATTGACCAATATCAAAAACTTTTCAATTCTGAACATTTGAAAATAACAAACAATAGTCAAAGTACCAATCTAATCAATTCACAGTCCTTTTTGATCGAAATTGATGTTCGATTACGCTTAAAGTAACCTCACACTTCGGGAATCTTGTTAATTGGTTTTGTTCCCATGTGCTCCTAAAACAGCGGGACTCATGCAATTTCGTCGCGGAAAGGTAAAAAATCCTGGCCTATTTATAGCCTGATTTGAAGCTCAGACTCTCGCAGATTTCTGCCGGATTGTATTTTAAATCGAGCCGAATTTCTAATTTTCATAACGGAATCCCATAAATCTCGTCCACACATATGGGAGCGAAATTAGCAGACAAGATCCTGATGTGTGAACAAGCCTTAAAGTACGTGTGGACCATAGATCTAGCCTATAATACGATCAAATTTTCCCTCGGTTTGAAACTGCCTTAAACTCGATTTTGCCAGTTGATTTATTATAAATTATTAGTTTCATGCTGTCGGTTTTTTTACAGTGGATGATTTCGAAATAATCAGAATTATTAAGAAAGACTTTGAATGATTCGAAAAGAATCAAACTATTGAACAACAGTACCTACTTCGGAAGATTTAAAACAGAATAATGTAAAATAAACTTAATCTGAAAATTAGAATATCTGCTCTTAGCTTCATTTTATTGACGTTGAGACGTGACCTGATTTTAAGGAAATATTTGTCTACCAAGTTACTAATTCCGTTCAATCCACTGATGAAATTGGCCAAATTCTAATGCCTCCGGAATAAGCAGAAATTATCTTTGGATGTGTTAAAAATCTCCCGGAGAAGCACCTGTTGTCATTAACCGTTTAAAAGCTTAAGAAAAGTGGAAAATACAAAACGGCATAGAAAGCATTATTTTTAAGCAACACTAATAACATAAAATCTCAAACTTTTTTATGGGTTTTGTCCACTTTTTTTGTTGAGAGATGAGCCAGCCGAGAGCTGTAAATCTCTCTAATAGGGACGAAAAAATTATCAATGCAGAATCAATGAAAAACGGGACAAATTGAGAATTTTTCAGATTACGACGGGACAGCACAAACAGGTCTAAAAAACGGGACTGTCCCGTTAAATACGGTACGTATGGCCTACTTATGAGCGCTTTGTACTTGGCACATTTGATGCGGGTGCGAATCTTTTTTGACCGCATTATCGAAAGTATCCCCGTAGCACTGCTTCCCAGGCGGGCCCTATGGGGCTCGGTTCTACCCACTAGCATTTACTTTGTCTTCGATGCACGGCAAATGCTGGGTAAGCGTACGACCTGAAGGAATAAAATAGACCCCATTTTGCGGTAATTAGCCTCTTAACTAGCAACTCCTATCCCTCCCTCCTCGTGGCGCTGGCCGGGTTACGAGCTACCTTAGGGAAGATCGGGTAACCAACCCCGGTGGGAACATGGACGTATTCTGACAAGGAAGGGGGGATTTGCTCCTCTCCGGAGGTGCAAATCTGATAGAGCGTCTGTTCTCCATGTTAGGGGCGGCTGATCATCGTCCGAGTGCCAGCGAGGGACTCTAAACTAAACTGTGCACTACATGTTACATCGTGTCAGCATCGAGAACGCAGCCCCTTCAACGCGATGTAGGTGGCGCAACCCTAGGTAAAGTAGCCTACCAAAGATTCTACAGTTACCAAGAAAGGCAAAAGTAGAGCAAACGGATTGAATCAACGGCAACAGCCGAATAAAGGACGATTGGAAAGTCGGATCTTGGAACGTGAGAATGGTGATCGGGAAGCAGATGAAGCGTGTTATCCGGTGGAATCCGATATTAGGCGACCGCATTTGCGTGTTGAGAATGAAGGGCAAATTCTTAAACTATAGCTTGATGACGTGAAGGATGAGTTCTATGACAGCATTGATAAGGCCTACGGAGAGTGCTCAACACACGATGTAACGATTGTCATCGGGGATGCAAATGAACCGATCGGTAGAGAAAGTTTCTTTCGCCCTGTCATTGGTACGGAAAGCCTTCATACCAACGCTACCAACTTAATGGTCTGCGACTTGTGGCCTTTGCTGCTGCTAGAAGGATGGCAATCAGCCATATCAGCAAACACATCTGAGTGGAGACACTTGCTTACAGATAGACCACGTGCTGATCGGACGGACGACATTTCTCGGATGTTATAGTTGTAAGGTCCTTCAGAGGTCCGAACATTGGCTCGGATACCTTGTAATTGCAAAACTTGGGGCGCGACGTTCCAGCGTCACGAATTCACGAAACAACAGAACGATGCGTTTCAATATCCAACGCTTGTCAGTTGAATGAGTTGCTGAACAGTAAGGCCAGAAGCTGAACGAGCCGGTAGGAGCTGCCACCGGATCTGGCGATGTCAACAGATTGTGGGAAAATATTCACGAAGTTGTGACTACAACAGCGCAGGAAATGTTAGGCACTGCACAGCGACGCCAACGAAATTGTTGGTTTGATGAGGAGTGCCAGCGAGTGACGGACGAGAAAAATGTTGCTAGTGACTCGTACCCGTTCCAACAGAGAGCGGTACAGTGCCCAACAAACAATTAAAGCTGAATAAGCAAGTTTTTTAGCTGGAGAAGACTAGTTTTAATTGAATAAGCGCTCAATGAGCTTCCAATACGAATGAGAGTGTGATAGCTGAAGCGTAGAAGAACATGGATAGAAACGATATGTGGAGGTTTTACGTAACTGTCAATGGCGCGCGGCATAAGACTGCGCCTGTGCCCGCCATGTTCAATGACAGAGAGGAGAATTTGCTGACAGAAAAAAACTATGATGGCAGCCGTGTGGAAGGAGCGAAGATTTGTTGAACGGCGAAAACGAAGGTGTATTAAGGAGCAGGATGGACATAGTCGGCGACGGCCAAGCTGTGGAATCACCAACGCTGGACGAGGTAAAGAAGGCTCTAAACGAGCTGGAAACAGTAAATCTGTTGGGTCGAGCTTCTCGAACACGGAAGTGAGCAGCTGCATCAATCAATCCACCACATTATCCAGAAAATATGGGAGGATGAAGAACTGCCTGCCGGCTGGTTGGATGGCCTCATATGCTCAATCTATAAGAAAGGGCATATAGTGTGCCAATTACAGAGGAAACACCCTGCTGAACTCGGCGTACAAAATCCTGTCGCGTATCCTGTTTAACAGGCTGAGACCGCTTGAGGAGTCCTTTGTCAGTGAATACCAGGCAGATGTTTAGTCTGCGGATGATCCTTGATAAATTCCGGGAGTACAACTTGCAGACTCACCATTTGTCCATTGATTTCAAAGCAGAGTGCGACTCAGTGAAAAGAAATGAGCTGTGGCAAATAACGTCCGAACATGGTTTCCGGCGAAACTGATTAGACTGATACGTGGATGGCTCGAAATCAAGTATCCGGATTCCAGACGAAGTGTCAACCTCGTTTGTGACCTTAGACGGATTGAAGCAGGGTGATGCACTATCGAATTTATTGTTCAACATTGCACTCGAGGGCGCTGTTAGGAGATCTGGCGTGCAGAGGAACGGCACTATCATCACACGGTCGCATATGCTACTTCATTGGAATCGATCGCAGAGCAGTAGTGGAGGCTTTTGTCCCGCTGAAGAGTGGAGACGACGAGAATAGGCTTAACCATTAACTCTACCAAGACACATTACATGGTGGCAGGTAGAGATAGAGGAAGACCTAGTGGTGTTGGTGCTGAGGTAGTGCTTGATGAGGATGTGTTTGAAGTTGTTGAAGAATTTGTTTACCTTGGAACGTTTGCGAAAATGACGTTTTCCGTGAAGTGAAACGACCTACTGCTGCTGCGAATCGGATCTTTTACGGATTACGTAACCAGCTTGGGTCCCGCAACATGCAGGCGGAAACGAAATTTTCTCTATACAAAACTCTGATTCTATCAGTGGCCCTTTATGGACATGAAGCATGGACGTTAAAAGAGGTGGACCGGAGAGCTTTCGCGGTTTTCGAGCGAAAAGTGCTGCGTACAATACTTGGAGGAAAACTTGAAAATGGTGTGTGGCGCAGACGCATGAATCACGTTTCAGGTTCTGCTACTCTTGCAAATGTTCGGTCGACAGTAGGGGAGACTGGGTAGACTTGATCCCCTTTTCTGATTTCCGATGTATCACAGCCAAAAATAAATAAACATACGCGATTTCCACACAGCCTCTCTAAAAAATATAGTGTTTAACTTTACTGATGTATGTCAAACCTTAAATTATTGTTGTTATTGATACACAATCGATTTTTTAGAGTGCTGTCAAAAATCGACTTTTAAAATGTTCGGGGGAAATTGATCCCTTTCCAAGAACTTGCTTCGATAAAATTAGAAAGGTGCCCTCAGATTTTTTAAATATTTTTCCTTCAAAATACGCGTAATTTTTGAATTGCTGTGCGTATACGTGAACGATTTTTGTTATTGAATTCGACAGCACATGCAATTTTAAAATTTGGGGAGACTTAGTGATGAGACTTTTTATGATATCTACGCAATACATAATTTTTCCTGACAACCCTTCATCAAATCTGTCAAATCTACAAAAAATTATAAGCCTGAGAATAGATTTATATTTTTTGGAATTTTTTCGCCAAATTTTTGTATGGGTGACTAATGGGGGATCAAGTGTCCCCATATTAAAGCAATCCTTCAAATTAAAATATCCTAAAACTTTGATGGAATGTTCACATATTCATCAGTATAGATCATTAAGCATATTTATGGCTTTGTGTTGTGAAAAAACGAAAGCATTTGGTCATTGTTATAAAAAGTTGTTCAAATTTTGCAAGGCCAATAAAAAAATCTTTAGAAAGGTCAAAACATACAAACCGCCCTGCAGAATAAATAAGGTTGTCAATTCAAAAAATAGTTTACCACATAAAGGTCATTTGTCTAGAGGATCTATACTAAAAAATAAGCTAGACCAAAACTACTTCAGACCTCGATAAAACAGGGGGTGATCAAGTCTCCCCGGGGATCAAGTCTACCCACCTTCCCCTATTTACCCAAAATCTTCACTCAGTTTTGCACACCATCCACCGTTACTTTGATCAGTGTGGTAAGCTTCCCAGAAAAGCTGTTATCGTCCATAATTTTACATAGGATTTGCTGACAGTAGAGATCTGGTCCCATGTCGGAGCGGCCGTCAGCGAAGCCAGCCTGACAACTTCCCACGAACTCATTGATGACATACGACGGAGAATGATCTGGTATATCTGGGAATGAACTTTGTAGAAGGCATTAAAGATGGTGATCGATCGAAAGTTCTCATACTCCAGCTTGTCGCTTTTCTTGCAGATAGGACATATGATCCCTTCCATCTACTCCTCCGGTAGTTGTTCAGTTTCCCAAATTTTGACTATCAGTTTATGCAGGCAAGTGGCCAGCTTTTTCGGGCTCATCTTGATGAGCTCAGCTCCGATACCATTCTTACCAGCTGCTTTATTGGTCTTAGCTGTTCAATGGCATCCTTAACTTCCTTCAAAACGGGGGCTGGTTGGCTTCCATCTTTTATGTCCGCTTTTTGGAGCTAATGGAGATTCTTTGCCGAAGGCGGGAGACTCAAACCGTGATATATAAGGGTAACGTATTAGGTGTTGAAATGAAATGAACCGCATAGTTTCAACTTATAAATCAGACTCAAGTGATTTGATAGAAGGCTCAGGTAAATATAGTTAAATAAAAGGTCCCGGTGCACTGGGAAAAGTGACCAGTAATTAATTATTTTATTTATTTCATTAACAATTCATCCTAAAGTAACGCGATTTTTTCTATATCATTTTTGATAATAACCTTGGAGTTGATTCGCAGTTCTCATTCACCTATGACCGTAGGTGGCCACCTGGCGGCCTTCTGGAAAACCCCGAACGTTCGTAAAAATGGTCATTTTGGAAAGTTCGTCCGAGAGCAGCGCAGTTTGTTCTAAACCATTTCTGATGGGGATGTTTGAGCTAAAACACATTTCTCACACTGCTATGACCGCAAGTGGCCGTCAGACGGCCTTCCGGATAATCCGGAACGTCCATAAAAATGGTAATTTTGAGAAGTTTATCCTAGAGCAGCGCAATTTTTTGTAAACTATCTCTGACGGCGAAATTCGAGTTAATACACAGCTCCTACTCTACTACGACAGCAGTGGCCAACAGGCGGCCTTCCGGAAAATCCGGAACATCCGTAAAAATGGTCATTTTGGTGAAGTTCGTCCTACACACCCAAAAATTATGAATATTACAGGTGATGTATTTCAATAAAATGACACAAAACCATATAACATAAACAGAATCGTATATTTTTCAATGTCAGATGATTTAAAATTATATGTCACGGAACCTAAACACAGCACCCGCTGCAACGCACCTAACGCACCAGCAGTTAATGACTTGATGCAGTGAAATACTTGTTCAGTGCAAATCGTGGAACCAGTTTTACTTCGATCATCCCTCTTTCAAGAAACGGAGATAGCTGAGTGGTAGCGTGCCGGGCTCTCACTCAACGGACTTATGTTCGATTCTCGTACTGATCAATCAATTTTTTTGTCAATAAAGTTGTGATGTAAAATTAAAGTACCACCTAATTTTACGTCAAAAATGACGCTCGTATATGTCGGTGTCACAGCACCTAAAATTACACGATTATTTTTAGGTGTGTAGAACAGCGCAATTTTTCTGAACCATTTCTGACGGTGATTTTGATGAAAATCTCAGCCATTACTCAGCTATGACCACAGGTGACCACCAGATGGCCTTCGGGATAATCCGTGACCGTAGAAATGATGATTTTAGAAAGTTTTTCCTAGAGCAGCGCAATTTTTTCTAAACCTTTTCGGACGGTGATCTTGGAGATATTTCAAAGTCTTAATCAGCTATGACTGCACGCGGCCACCAGGCGGCCTTCCGAATGATTTGGAACTCCCGTAAAATGGTCATTTTGGATGGTTCGTCCTAGAGTATTTTTTTCTAAGACATTTTTTGATAATGGTCTTAGTGTTAATTCACAGTTCTTACTCTGCAACGGCCGCAGGTGGCTACCAGACGGCCTTTCCGCAAATCTGGAACGTCCGTGAATGATCGTTTTGTACAGTTCGTCCTAGACCAACGATTTTCTTCTAAACCATTTCTGATAATGACCAGGAAGTTAGTCAATGCTCTTTACCATTAAATATTGCTTAGAGTTTTCCACCTTCGCCAAAGGTATAATAATACCCCAACATATATGTACTAAGCAAACAAATGAATAACAAATTCTATCATAATAATACCTAAATAGTAGTCATTGATGATAATAACAACATCAGGTATTCGAGAGATATTGGTCTGATTTGGCCAAAAAGAAACTATTTCAGCTAAAAAAAATTGTTGGGATGTGATAGGACGCAAAATACGGAATTCTAATTGGATGTAAGAAACAAGTTTTTCCTGCATTTCTAATTCGAGCAGTTACTGTTAGACTAGTCAAGTACAGGACTGAAATGGAAACGCTACGGAAATCCATTACCTGTTCTAACGAATATTGTTTCATGGAGAAATATACAAAAGATACAAAGTAGGCGAATGAAATGGGCCTGAGTATATGACTACCAAGCACACTTTTCTGAACACATTGGTTTTCAAATCCCAAATAACTGTAAATGATGGCACTTTCAAATCCCACATATCCTGAGATATCTAACAAAACTGGTTGATCCATATACCACCACCCAACGAATGTAATCCAAACTAAAAAGTTTTTCAGAATAATAATTTTCATCCTCGAGCAGCTGTGAAGAAGAACTTCACAATATTTCAACATATTGGTGTCCAATCCCCGAACAACTTTGTAGAAGACGGCAATTTTCAAAATCCTCCAGATATCCAAGATATCGAAGAACCGATATCTCATATGCAGTAGCACCTCCTTGCGGATGAATTTTAAATTCTTCAGTTTTTCAACATATTGGTTTTCAGTCCTCGAACAATTTTGTTGAAGACGGCAATTTTCTAAATTTCACAGATCCCGAAATATCGAACTAAACTGATCTCTCATATACACGAGCGCCGCCTTACGGCTCAATTCTGAACTAAACAGTTTCTCAACATATGGGTTTCCAATGCTCGAACAACTTTATAGAAAATGTCAACTTTCCAAAACCAATAGATCCTGAGATATCAAACCAAACTGATCTCTCATATACAGTAGCGCCACCTTGCGGATGAATTTCAAACTAATTAGCTTCTCAACATACTGGATTCCAATCGTCGAACAACTTTGTAGAAGACAGCAACTTTCTAATTCCCACAGATCCCGAGATATCTAACCAAACTAATAACTCATATACACTAATGCCGTCTTACGGCTGAATTCTGAACTAATCAGTTTATCAACATATTGGTTTCCAATCCTTGAGCAACTTTGTAGAAGACGGAAATTTCCTAAATCCCATAGATCCCGAGATATCGAACCAAACTGGTATTTTCATGTACACTAGCGCCGCTCAGCGGGAGAATTCTAAATCAATTGTTTTCCTTGGCTCATTGGGCCGCATGGGATTATAGATGGATTTCGATTTTTTCAGAGTTTTTAGAGTTTTTAGAATTTTTATAAGAAACATTGCGCCATTTATTGAGAAGATGGACTATTTTCACCGTTGTTCCGTTGGTTCCGGATCTTCCAGGGCCAGCAGAAGATCCATTGGACTTAAAAAATGTCCTCAATGAGAGTATATATCCCCTTCATTATTTTCCCGAAAAAATCACGTTGATATCAATTTAAATGGCTTCATTATAACGGATTTTAGGACTATTGTACTTTTTACAACACGCGAGTTCTCATGTTATGAAAGTTGAAGCGAGTTGCGGAAGGTTAAGCGGCGTTCCTTCTTCTGGAAAAAGGCGCGTATGGTGTCTCCGTTCCCGTCTACAGCGTTTCACGTTCTGCCGGGTCCCTTACTGCAGCACAACCGCCCGCGTTGCGTACAATGCGGCCTTATCATCATCAGTAGACCTCTTCATGTTTTCAAAAAGCACAAAAATTCAATCGGTCAGCCCAGCCTCACAATTCTTATGTTAAAATATGTCTCCTTTCAAATTTTCAGCTAATTCGCATAATATTTCGAGGTGCCTCAAGTCGATTTAGTGTTTTTGGGCTATTTTCATCAGTGCTTCCGGAGTGTAGACTATGCAGACTCCTGCAGCACTACGATACCGAATCCACGGTTCTTGAGCACATCGTCGAGTATGCGTATGCTCCCGATAAAGTTGAGAGATTTGCAGTTCCATGAACGGAGTTTCCAATCGCTAGTCCCTTTCTGTTTCTGTAGTCCACGCCGATTATTCCGTCCGCATTATCTCGCTGATTATTTGTTGCTGATTTTTTTTTTGATTTGGGTTTGAATCCAAAAGAGAATTAAAAAGTCTCTCACTTATCGTCTCTGTATATGCAAACCCTGTCCGTTGCCCAATCTAATACTTGAAATCTAACCATTTCTTTGGGATATGCACCATGCATAGCTTCGTTAATCGGATTGACCATACGTTGTTTTGAGGGTGAGGTTGGGTTTGACGTCGAAGAAGAAATTGTTTTAACTTTTGAATTTGATAAAAAAAATTCAGTTTGGCGCGCGGTACAGTGAGACAGCATTTGCGCGCGTGGCGATATTCGATGAAATTTTGTTTCACTATATATTTGATGAACATTGTCAAATAAACTAATCGCGTGCCAGTGATGATAATTTGTCGGTTCTATACTATTCCCCAGAAAACCGTTCCCCAGAAATCCATTTCCCAGAATGTACCATTCCCCAGAAAACCATTCCCCAGAATGTACCGTTCCCCAGAAAACAGAATATATAGATAAACATGATCTCATTTTCTTGTTTTCTTACAAACATTATTGCAAGACCATAATTAAAATCATTTGTCTTGATGAGTTGGATGTGCAATGGCCATTGTGGTAATTATTAGAAACTATAGTTTCAAATACAATGTTCCTTTTAACATAATGACCATAAGGTGCCCGTCAAAGTAAGCTTCCAGCCAGAGTAGACGCGCCTACGCGACGTCGCGCGAAAATTGCGCGCAAAGGAATAACAATCAATAATAAGGAGCTGTCAAATCGTATGGACGCTTTCCTTCGCATTGCATTTCGTGTCTACTCTGGCCGCACCCTAACTGTGATATGCGATGCGACGCGACACGACTCACGCGAAGGAATAACAATTATTATCAATGGACTGTTAAACTGCACTGTCGTGTCACGTCGCATAACATCACTCTGAAAAATCTTCACGTCATATTTACCTGAAAACAAATGTGGTTCTCATCCACCATACTTTTCACGTAAGAGTGACCTGAATGACATGTAACCTGAACAAAGTTTAGCTTCGTTGAGTTACGTGATTTATCCGGTGAATCTGACTGGATTTTCCAGTACTAATGACGTGAAGTTTGAAAGTAGTTACGTGTTTGATCAGGTGAACCTTACGTGAATTCTACGTACCGGTTACGTGAACTTTTAGTGAAAGCTACATGAAATCAGGCAACCACTACATGGTTTGAAATATATTGCAAAAATGTTTTTTTAATGAATACAAAATAAGTTAGTGACGCCCGCAGCCGTAAAACGGAGACCTCTTCGCATGTTGATGTGTTGAAATGCATTTGATGCAGAACGATGTTTTTATCATTAGACAGAGAATGCTGTCATTCGGCCATTACGCTTCGAAGTTATCGCTAAAACACTGTTGGAGAACAAATCAAAGTTACTGATGAATATCGAATGGAATTTATCAGATTTGTTCTGAAATGATGAAACTATTCTTTCTCGGAAATTGCTGATATTTCCGCTGTAAAATCATTCAAAAAGTAGTCCACCCTTGGAAGACTAAAATCTGGAATAACATTTCAAATTAACGCTATCGAAAAACTAGAATTTCTATCTTCATGTAGCTTCGTCTTCTTCCATATCACTACGAATCTTATAAATTTCATCCGACTTCCGTTGATATTTTTTTCAAAATCCCCGCCTAGTTGCACCTGAAATATCGCTTACTTCTGCGAAGCCTAAATATGTTTAGGTTATGTGTAATTCATTCGTACGTGAGTGTCAAGTCAATCTCACGTGAAAAGTATGGTGGATGAGAACCATATTTATTTTCAGGTAAATCTGACGTGAAGTTTGTTTACAATGCTGTTTTTCTGCAAATACCGAAGCTGCAATCACACGAACACAATCTCACTTAAATTGTTTACGAGTACATACAAACATATTCACCATGATTTTTAGTACAAGTTACGTGAATTTCAGGTGAACATTACTAACATCACGTAACAATCGTCGTTTGTTCAAGACAGATCAGTTACGTGATTTTTCACGTGAATATGACGTGATGATTTTTTAGAGTGATGGTCACGTCTATTATGACTTCACCCCAAAACAGAAAAAAAAATCTTCTTATTTTGAAGCATGCCTTGATTGAGGAATCAAATAGGGACCCACGCATTTGCCCGGAATAAGGCAATTAAGTCAATGATTCCTTCTTTTAAAACGCGCATTTTCCCTGTATAGGGTGTCTTTAATATGTTTGTGCTACAAACGCGTTTGTCCATAATAAGGCCCAAGAATATAAAAATGAGTGAATAATTCCTTCTTGAAAGGCACGAATTTGCCCGAAATATGCGCATTTGCTCGGAAAAAGGCAAATGAGTGATACATTCTTTTGACTAACACATTTGCCTGAAATACGCCTTCTTTCAAATCACGCCGCACGGCGAACCATGAACCATATGCTAATATTCATTAGTTTAAATTTGCAGACTAAGGGCCGATTTCTTCACCTCCGCTTAAGCCTTAAACCAGGTTTAAGTGTATGGGTAAGCACCGCTTAAGAGTTAAGCGGAGGTGAAGAAATTGGTCCTAAGGGCATCTCTTTGTATAACATAATCTATTATATCAGATTGAACTGTACTTCTTTGTAGTTCTCCCCGAGCCGTTCTTTTTATTCCAGTTTTTTAGTTGCCAAAATCTTTTTTTTTTCATAGCATGAATCTTTTTAAAGGTATGAAAAAAAATCTGGGATATGTTGCATTCTGGGGAATGGTTTTTGGGGGGAATGTTTCATTCTGGGAAATGGTTTTCTGAGGAATTGTACATTCTGAGGAGTGGTTTTCTGGGGAACGGTTTTCTGGGGAATGGTTTTCTGGGATATGGTTTTCTGGGGGATGTAACAGAATCTAATTTGTCAGTGATTTTTTTGCTTCCAAACATGTACATACATACCTTCTAATTGTTAATTTAATGTTCTTCCCCTAACAGTTCACACGAGCACAGAGACTATCATCACAAAGAGCATCACAAGGAATGGAATAGCAAGGAGAGACAAAATGGTGACAAGAACCCAGATTACAACCGACAGGCTGATAATGAAAGACCATCAACTTCCCACGAAAAATCTACTCAGAAGCAATACCACAAGGAGAACGATAGCCGACAAGATAGCGACGAAAGCCGAGAAGTGTCGTCCGGAGATCGTGATCCTCGCTACAAGGATCGGAAACATAGCAAAGAGCGGAAAGACAGCAAGGAATGGAAAGACCGTAGGAAGAACGGCGACCATCCTCACAAGCGCCGTGATAGTGATGAACGTGACGATTCCGGGGAGGTGTTTGATTCGCAGCAGCATCATTCGGAGGAGCATAAGAAGTACCACAGTTCAAAGGAGGAACATCATCGCGACAGGAAGTATGATGAACGAAAGCCTCACCACGATCGCCGTCGGGATGGGGACGATGACGATGATGATGACGACGACGACGATGATGACGATCATTATAAGCGGCGAAACAAGGATAAGCATCACCGCAATGGTGATGACTACCGTAAGCACGAACAGATGGAGTGGCACGGCAAAGGGCACAAGCACAAGAAAGACGATCATTGGAACAAGCACGAGGACAGGAAGTGGCATGAATCGAAGGAAAGGCGACGATAGGCGTCGACCAAATTTTAGATGTGATTGAGATTAGGTGGTATTTTGAGAAGGAGGAGGCGAGTTCGGAATACCGGAATGTTATATTCATAGCTATAACAATATTTTAGAATCTTATTAAGAGTAGAGCAAAAATAATTGAAAAATAACATAAATCAAAGAGTAATTCTATGACGTGAAACATGGTTTGAATAAGCCATTATATCCTTCAATAGATGGAAAAAATAAATTTAAACGAAGTAAATTCCCAGTCAAAGTAGGTGTTTACTGAAGCTACTTCAATTATTAAAGGAAAAGAAATCTCCAATTATCTTATTGCATATATTTTATTATTCACTAATAAATCTTTACACAGTAATAAGATACACGATTACGAATAATAATATTAATTATAACGTCACGATCAAGATGATGGTTTTAATTATCCGTATTTCTTCGTTCTTTACAACCGCATTCAACTGCTTATGTTTGCTTCTCGAATACAATTAACGTTAGCTTTTTTTTTAACTTTTTGGATGACACACATAGGGCGAAAGCTTTCTTCCTGTCTGTTTCTGTGTCGCAAATTGTGGCAGGATCGCAAAAAAGAAGAATAATATTAACACTTCATCAAAAGTCTTGCGCATAGTCGTAATATCAACATAAAATACGATACGGATATCGATTAATGCTGAACAGCGCCATAAGCGCTATAAAGCAAATTGCATACGAAGGAAATCTAGAATAAAGTATCTAGTATTCCGCTAATTCAATCTTATTCTTAATTCAGCGATTCTGATGGGATCATTATCCAACATTTTTGCGACCCTTCCATAGTTTAAGCCGTGGATGTACAACTTTTTGTTTGTGAGTGAATTTTGTTTATTTCATGTTATCAATAGTCGATTAATATTCCTATTTAATAATACCAACAATATGTTTGCTTGCCCTCAATCGGGTAGATTTTAAATTTTGAACGAACGCGACTTTATGGCAAACCAAGCATCCGAAGAAAATTAGTGCTATACTTCTTATCATAGCTTAATCCTTTTGAATAATTATACATATCCTAATTTTATTCGTCTAACAAGGAATGCAGTGAGTTACGCATGAAATTAGAAGGCAAAACGCGGGAAAACAGAAAAAATAACATGTTCTTTGGACCCATGGATCTACGTACGTACCGAGTGCGCCTCGAAGAGTAGCGGTGCGCTGAACCTATAAGAGTATAAAATTAAGACAGCTTTGTCAACCTTGTTTGTAACATAACGATAGTTTCGAAGCTCAGAATCCTGCTGGTGCTGTTGCAAAACACGATTGTGATGAGATTCATTTGCTAGGAGCAAATGTCGAGGTTGTCTGAAAGAAGTAAGAAAATCCCATCATAAATAGGCCAAAAAAAATCCGGCGATCAAATCTGATCAAATCGGCTGACAAAAATAACTCAATGGTTTCCATGCAATGAAAAAATAAAAACTTGCCAGTTCCTTTCCATCACTTCGTTACACGATGAAGGGTCTTACATGGCATAGCATCAACATAGAGATCACAATCAGTAACTCACGATTACCTCGTTTGAACGCAACCAAACTTTAATCATGAAAATAATTTTGCTTGATGCTTAGTTTTATAAATTATGTAATCGCTGACTAGTTCTATTATCTATTTAACTTATTCTTTTCATTAATCTTCTTCTCTTGTACCTATTAACCAAATTCCCAAGTTTTTCCATTGTTATGTTTGTCAACACCAATTATATCAATCTTCGATACAATCGATTAGAAGTCGTAGTAGAGAAATTGCTTACCTCTTAGAAATATAGTGGATATTTCCGATATCCAGTTCCAGTCGGGTAGCTCCGATCCGAAATATAGGTAATATTGCATAATAAGAGGATTACTAGAGTATCGATAAAATATGAAAAAGCACTAGACTGCTTTCCAGCCAACAGAGGAAAACGAAAATTCCCTACCGCCGCCCCGGCATCGGAAACCAGCATCCTACTCGAGCGAGTTAAGCGTCAGCAGCTGTTTCAGCACCTTCGTTTGGGACGTCTCCCGGATTTCGCCCGCCAGGAACATTTCGTCCACCACCGTGTAGACCTTGTAGAAGTTGAACACCAGATCCAGCTCGCAAACGTTGTGGAAGTACTCGTTTAGCACCTCGACGAAGTTGTGTATCGCCTCCAGATAGCACAAGTTGTTGTCGTTTACGTCCACGCAGATGCAGAAATACAGCCCAGCGTACCTTCGGTACACAATCTTGAAGTTCCGGAACTCGACAAAGTTTGTGTGCTTGGCGTCGCGGACCGTCACCACGGCATGTACTTCTTCGATCAGTTTCTGTTTTTCGTCGTCGTCGAAGTTCATGTACCATTTGGCCAGCCGAGTCTTTCCGGCACGGTTCTGGATCAGGATGAATCGGATCTGCAAATAGGTTTTGATAGTGCCATCAACAAAATTTCCGAAAGGGAATCCCGAATCAAAACAAACTCTTACCATCTTCGATGTTCTGTGGCTGCAGACGCGGTGGTACGATTTATTCCCTGATTTCTCGATTATTGTATGTTCTAGCACTACAACGGGACGTTTAGCCGATATCGTACTATTTTCTAAGCAATGAATAGGAAATCCGTTCGCGTAAGACTTTTTCTCTCGATTACTTCCCCCAGATCAGATCGGATCGAAAAGATAAAAAAAGTGACTGACGTTCGTCCAAAAATGACACCCACTTAGCGCTGCCAACATCACAACAAAAAAAAACAATGTTCTGGGGGTGCTCGATTTTTTTGTCGTCATTCATTTTTATATTTATGATTCCCATAACATATAAGGTTATTTTTTTATGTGTAGGGTAAAATCAACCCCGTGGCAAGACGTGCTTTTCAGCGTAGCGAACATCTTCATGAATATGTCCAGCATACATTTTGAAAAGTACTTCTCCCGAATCGTGCGTTTACAAGCAACTACATTTTATCCAAACTATTGTTGGCTACATATTTTCAAATTATTCAAAAATAATACCAGCTATTATGGGCATGTAAATATAATCCTAAAACATCTTTCTGCACACCATTTATTTCATTTCAATTTCACTATTGAATGTTGTTCGAATTGCATCCCCGGACCATTTCAACTGTGATGCTCATCACAGTATAAACAATAATAATATCTTTTGTTTGATTCGGAGCGGAGAACAAGTTACGAAATATGATTTCGTGTAGCGTTTGATTTCACCTATCGATTCACTCCAATTTGTTAGTTTATTATATTCCGTGTATAGTAGAAAATCGAAAATTTGTTTTCAATAAAATGAAATATCTGCAGTTATCAGACGTCGCAACTCATTTCTGATTAGTGCGCATGATAGTACATCCATGCGTGCATAATGCGCACTACTAATGAAATATTTCAAAATGTCGCGACTCGCGTCGCAGCGCGAGTGCTCAATCGCGCGGTCCGGTTTGGTGCCGGCCCGACAATATTTTATCATCAAATAACATAATTCCCATGGTCAAAGATGGAAATCTTGCAAATTATTTCGAAAACAATTTTCAGATTTAACCAAAACAAATAGTAAACAAAACACATAATGTTTATTTTCGTACAATAACAACGGACGGTAATGAGCTACCGTCCGTGGACATGGTGGCTATTGTCAAACCCCTTGTGGTAGTATAGGACGCCAGGGGGGTGGGTAAAATGCCCAATAGTGGACCCCCTAGTAGCGAAATTTTGCTTTTCTTGGCATAAGGAGTGGAAATTTTCAAAATAATAATTTTGCGTGGTATCTAATATCAAGCTCTGCATTAGCAACCCTATAATCAGAGACCGGCGGAGTGAAAAAAAGTCGAAATGGCAACGTATGAAAATGCATGAAATCGTGAAAATAATACTGGGAGCACTTGAACTTTTAGCTTGCTTCTTATGGGAGCAAAAAGTAAACAAGTCGAATTGGAACCGCTTTTGACGGTTCGATTGGAAACAAGATGGCGTCTTTGCCGATCTCTTATTCTAGTATTTCTACTCTGCATCTCCTCTTCACGATACTTACATATAACACTCAAATACTCGACGTTATTCTTTGAAATTAACATTGTAAAGTTGGACTAAATTTAGTAGACCCCCTGGGGGTCCATAATAGGAAATTGCTTCCCTATAGTTGACACAGTTGACACTTCATTTGATTTTCATGTTTCGTTTCGGGACGTTCTTCTTCCCTATTATGGACCCCCCAAAATATTCCTATAATGAACACTCTCGTGTTTATTTTTTATAGAATTGTAAAAAATCAACTAATTTTACTTTCCATAGCATTTTCAATGCATGTAATCAAATCATAGGACTGTAAGGTAGGTTCTCCCGATGGAATTTTATAGCAAAATGTTTTCATTGTGTTGTATTAATGAAAAAATGACTGGAGGGTCCACTATTGGTTGGGGGTCCACTATTGGGCACTTTACCCTATTTTAGATGTGTTGCGGATCGAAACATATCCATTTTTATGCTTTTATGTTGCTGAAAAATTATTCTTGTTCATTTTCAATTTTGACAGTTTGTTTCTTGATTAGTTTTTTGTTGATTGACGCACGAAGTGCAAAAATACAAGAAAGTCCCGTTGACTCAATTTGGAAATTGGGAAAAGTGAACGCTGGATCAAGATTGCCAATCCCGTCAAGTAGTCCGAATGTGCTGCTGCTGACGGTCACGAAAACTTTAATTTAAGGACCGCCATTTATATTTATGCTGTCAATACTGCTCCGATGTACACTCAAAAAAATATACACGCTACTATAAAGTGTTTTGCACTTTGATTTGCCCTACTGGTCAAACATGTGGAACTCGAGTGCAAAACACTTTAAGTTACTCAGTATGCCACATATTCGTTTGAATAGCAAAACACTTTCGGCAGAAGTGTTTAATACTTGAGAAAAAATTGTCTCTACAGTGTATTAAGAATGGTATTGTATTGAAATCGAAAAGTATTATTTTTAATTTGCAACAGAAAAGCCTTTGAAAACGAATGTTGTTACTGTTCGATTGCCATATTTTCAATATTCCAATTTAAATTCATATTCGTAATAAATGATATAAAAACCGTGTATGACAATTCCATTTAATTTTTATTTACCAATATTTCAAGAATTATATATAATATTTTAATCTATAATGTATTTACACAATCCAACTACCTTCATGTGGTCGGGGTTCTGCCAAATCGCTACATGCGGCATTTTGACTGGCGTTTTCACAACTTTCCGCCGGGTACTACAAAGAGAGAGACATTTTTACAATACATATGATGATTGCCTATTTAATTTAGGTAATTTCTACCTACCTTAAAGCTACACGCAATATGTTCATCTGCACTCTGGTCACCTCGTCATTTCCCATCAATATTCGATTTCTGAAAATAATAGCATGTGTTGATAACATTATTAACTTTTTATGGATAACATTTTATTATTTCTACTTACTTCCTGATAGGAATATCTTCTTTTTAATTGGCTTGATGGAACTAATTAAGGATACCAATAGTATTGTATATCCGGTAATGTTGTAAGCAATAATTGGAGCAATGCAATAACTTCAAGGTAAACTTTTAACACTTTACTTCAATTAGATATGTACAATGATATGTATAAGATATATATAAAGTACATATGTATATGTATACCTTTTCCAAGGGGTCAACCACTCGGCACAATGTGCCCGCGGCACAGTATGGCACACTTTCGGCACATCTGGGCACCCTTTCTAGTTTTGACACCTGAGCTTTCAGTGTCAAGCACGAATGTCAAGTGTTTGAAATGAAACAAAAAAGTCATAAACAAACACAAAACCAGGAACTAATAACCGGGACGTCGGAGTCCCGAAGAACCGATGTGAAATTCATGCAACCCATGATGAGCTGACGAGACCAGCACCGCCAGAGGCGCTAGTGTATTTTACTCAAATTATGGTAAATTTATTTTAAAGTGTTTGCTGTGAGTTTTGACAGATTCCTTCTTTCTCTTTTCGAAAATCAAGACGTCATGTTTTGACGTGAAAATGACTTGTGAAAATTTGGCCTCCGGTTCGGTTTTGTGTTGATTTATTTAATAACGATTACCGGTGAATTCGCGAGGAAAATTGTTTATTGTTGTTAAAGTTTACGTGTGATTCGAAAGTTTGGAACGGGCCCGAGACAATAAGGAATCCGGTTGCATTCTGTCACACTGTATGGGTCTGGGAAAGACTTTGCAAGTGGTGACCTTATCACATACGCTGCTCGCTAGCTCGGAAGTAACCGGAGGTAAACGGATATTGGCCATCTGTCCCGAGATCTGTCCGCTACAGTCGACTGTACTTGGGTTAATGAGCTCCGGATCTGGATGAAACTTGTGAAGAAGGACTAGGGCTTGTTTGCCATTGCCGGGGCGGGCGATTTTAAGCGTTTTCCATCGTCGATCAAAATCTTGAAACCACTGGCGCCTTCTCGGAATCTCTCATCTTGGACCAAACAACCGCTGGACAAACACGCCGTTGTCGCTACCTCACAGCTTTCTCGCCATGATCGATTACAATCGATTACGATTACATTTTAAGCGCAAAATCATAATCGCCAACAATGCTAACGAACGCGGCTCTCATCACCAAAACAGTCACTAACGTCGATTCCGCAATGCACGACCACAAATCAACCGGCTCAGGCGCAAATCAACTGAAACAAGGGTAAACTCGAATTAGTCAAGTACATCCGGATGAAGTCGCGACGGATTGGCAAGCATTATGACCAATCGCTTATTGCAACTAGACAGCCAATGGACTTCAAACCGGGCATGAAGCTGGAGGTGGTGGATCGCTAGAATCAAATGCTCATTCGGCCGACAACGGACGTGGCCACGGACGGGTGCAACATTAAAGTATGCTTCAATGATTGACCAAATTTTACCACTTACTCTTCTGGATCGAGGACTATAGCTCGGACATTCACCCGATGAACTGGTGTAAGAGGACCTACCGTCCAATCGAATTTTCATGAGGTAGGGTGACAGCTTGCTGCATAATTTGGAACAATTCTAATTTCAATAAAATGTTTTTTGTTACAGATCATCGACCTGCGTGTATTAAAAGCATCTGTAAAGTTTTATTCTGCCTGGGAAAGGGGAATGCCAAATTTCTAACGCAAACAACTGCACAACAGAGTAGCGGAATGTATCACACAATACAGGAATCTCTTTTATTTAATTATGTATTTCGCAAATTTCTTCAGAAATTCCAAAGGAAAACACTATATAATCCTTCCCTGAATAAATTCCCCGGGAAAATTTCTAAAGTAATTGTAACAATGTTTTCCTCTGTAATTTCTGAAGAAATTTGCCAAATAGTTATATTGAAGACAGTGATTCCTGGAATCAGAGAAACAACAATCGAAGAATTTCTCCGAGAATCTAGGAAGCATTCCATCAGGAACCTAAGTGGACTTTGAAAAGATTCCTCTGAGAATTATGGAACCATTTCTGTGAGTTTTCAAACCGTTTCCTCCTTGAATTCCTTCAAAATTTTCAACGGTAATTACACTGGAATTTTCTACTGAAATTCATTAGATACCTAATTGGAATGTGTTTGGGAATTATTCCAGGAATTATTTCGAAATGTTTTTAATGGTCCCTTGGTTTCCGTATCCGTGAATCCTTCGAGAATTGATTCAGGGATTCCTTCTATAACTCCTCCGGAAGTTCCTCCAAGAAATCCTCCGGTGATTTCTCCTGAAATTTCTTCGGAAGTTCCTTCAGAAATTCTTCTGGAAGCACCTTCTAGAATTCCTCCTGAAATTCTTTCAGAAATTCCTTCAGGAGTTTCTACAGGAATTTCTTCAGAAGTTTCCTCGGGAAGTCGCTCGGGAGTTCCTCCAGCAATTTCTTTGAGACTTCCTTCGGGAATTCCTTCGTGAGTTCGTCCTGGAATTTCTTTAAGACTTGCTTTCGAAGGGGAATCCTGTCCCATTGTTTCAAATTAAAAATTGGCCAGATCCAATCGGATCGGACTATGGGATCAAAAGTTATGGCCAATAGAGTAGAGTGGGGTAAGAGTACGCACTTAGTTTTTAATCGATCATGTGGCTCTTATGAAGCAAGCTTCTGCATATCAAATCAATGTTAATGATTCATATACTCTTCCTATATGTTACCTAGCGGAAAAAATATTGAAATTATTGAGATTCGTTTTAGTAGAACCCTTATTGCAAGACAAGTAAAAAAACGCACCCCACCGGTGGGGTAAGAGTGCGCATCGGGTGGGGTAAGAGTACGCATTCATCCAATCATGTGCTTTAAGTATATATTTACACAAATAAGAGTTAATAACATTTAATTGATGCTTAATGAACATTTATTAGGGAATGTTTAAAGATTACGTAACTCTTAAAGAGGGAGGGGGTCCTAGAAATGTGCACTTTCATACGAAAAACCATTGTTACTATTGTGTCGCCAGCACTAAATTGTATTCCGACTTCCGACGTTTTACTTCCGAACTTACTTCCGACATCATGAACGTCAGAACAAAATTTGAACTGGCTACCAACACATTGTCGGAAGAGCGTTCGGAAGTATGGAAATCGACTTCCGAACTTCAATTTGGTGCCAGCGACGTTGTCAGCGACAAAACAAGCTCGACTTTGTGACAGATAACACCATGCAGTGCTGCATATTTTATTTTTCCGTGTGAATCTCGTCGGAAGTGGGCCTTGCTGCCAGTTAATCAGCGTCATACAAACAGTTTTGGTCTAAATGCACAATATCAAAGCTACAGAGGTAAAAATACATCAGGTTTCACGTGGCGTAAACAAAAGAATTCTCCTTAAAGAAGCCCACCAATCACGTAGCGTAAAATTTGGCTATTTCATTACCCCTCCCCTTATCTTACACATTTTGTATGAATCCTATAAAAATTATATGGATCGTCATACATCACCGCTCCCAGCTGAGCGTTGCATAATTTATGGATGTTTCTTTTGATTAAATGAAATTATCATTTAGATGAAATTGTGTTTTCGTACTATGTTTAGGTGTACAATGAGTACTAATACAATTTCATTATTTCGCTTCAGTACTTTGTTCGCTAAGTCCTTTCTAACACCAAATTACTTCAACTTATCCTTAAAACTTGTGATAATTATAGATTTCTGTCTCTTTTTTCGTAGTTGTGGATCTTTACGCTTTGGAAGTAGTCTTATTTCGGCCGTATATACGGGTTTAACATCAGAACTTGAAGATTCACATGCGTACTCTTGCCCCACTCGTTCCTGCGTACTTTTACTCCACAGTCCCAAAATTTATTCAAGTATTCAATTCAAGTTTTATTCAATTCAAGTATTCAAGACTGAACTCGCCTTATAGTAGACCCCCTGGGGGTCCATAATAGGAAATTGCTTCCCTATAGTCTACACTTTCATTTGATTTTCATGTTTCGTTTCGGGACGTTCTTGTTCCCTATTATGGACCCCTCAAAATATTCCTATAATGGAGACTCTCGTGTTTATTTTTTATAGAATTGTAAAAAATCATCTAGTTTTACTTTCCATAGCATTTCCAATGCATGGAATCAAATCATAGGACTGTAAGGTAGGTTCTCCCGATGGAATTTCATAGCAAAATGTATACATTGTGTAATGTAATAATGCAAAAATGGCCGGAGGGTCCACTATTAGGGTTGCTGACGTTTAATCACCTTTCTCTTTCAAGCGCATACGAAGGATAGGGTTTGTTTTCATCGGGATACGTTCCCCGATGAAAACAAATCCTATCCTCCCTATGCGCTTGAAAGAGAAAGATGATTAAACGGCAGCAAGCTCTATTGGTGGGGGGTCCACTATTGGGCACTTTACCCTATATAATAGGTTATTGAAATGGTATAATGTTCACCTGCACACTCAGGCAAAACGCCTATCGAAGTTCATTAATTTACCTTATGAAAATTAGCCACAAGGAATCGGTTTGAAAAACATAAGGTAGCCTTATAGACGAGAATGAACTGGGGATGAACTAGGTCCTTATTAAACGAGTATGTTGGTGTACGAGTTCCATCGAATAACCTTATGAAATATCATAAGTTGATTTAATGAAATTCTTACTATATTAATATATTATAATCCATATTTTTCTTCGTAGTATTTTTTAAGACAAAGTTGTTTCTATTTCATGTTTCAAATATTGCCTTTATTTATCAATAGTCTAGAAATACATCCTGTATCCAATGTTCTTGGTAATTTGTTTTTGATTTCTTTTGTTACATTTATTGCCTCATTTGTAATGTTATTCCTAGAAACCTGGGTGCTGCGGATAGAGCCGCTTTTCTGCTCTCAAGCGAGTAGAGGGATATTTTGAAATCAATCCCATAAGCAAAATTATTTTGCAGTTACTTGGCTGTCAAACATTTCCCGCTCTTCGAATTTCTCTCTCCATGCTGCATGAAGGCGCACAAAAGCGCGAGACTCTACATGACTTTACGATGATTTACATGCATTCCTGATCCAATCAGCTGTTGAATCAGGTGAAATTTCGTAACGAGTGCTTTTTAATCGCATTCCTACTAATTTTCATCTCGAAATATAATGTGAAAACATTTGTTACAAATAATACAAAACTCAATCTAAGTTTATTTTTATTTTTTCCCAAATAATAACAATACTTCTCAATATAGGATCTAAAACGAACATAACCACAATCTTAAATGTTTGGCTCCGGCACAATAGAAAAGTTTGGCTTCAGTTTGACAACCAAATCGATTCTATTCGCACCACCCAGCTAGAAACTAGTTTTCTTGTTACTCCTCGACTTCTTACTTATTAGTGCTGTTCACTCTATTTCAGTTCTCTAAATGTGATATATTTAAAATGCCTTTTCGACAAAACAGCACACATTCATATTTTCGGTTCCAATGAACAAATGATTTAGAATCAATTAAAATAATTTAAACAAATTTTACGTTTTCACTGTATTTAAACTTGTTCTACACGAACGAGTAAATTTTGCAAAATTCTCTATTAGAAATGTTCTTTGTTTCGCTATTTTACCTACGACTGATTACTTTTTCCGTGTGCGGCATAGTTGTCCCATTCGTAAAAAGACTGAATTGAGGAAAATGCATTTTAAAATTTTAGATTTTTTCGCCCAAAACATCAATACAGTGGACGTTCGATAACTGCAAGTCATTTAACTGCAATGCTTTTTAACTGCAATCCGATAGTTGCAACAGTTTTGCAGTTATCGGACCGCTAAACTTCAAACTGATGTCAAACTCAATGACAGCTGCATTGCGCTGCACATTTAGATGCACTTTTATTGCATCTGACGTCGATTGACAACTGTTTGACGTCTAGAATGCGTTGCAGTTATCGAACGGCATTCGTTAACTGAAAAGTAAACATTTTGCAGTTATCGAATGGCTACTGTATTTTGCGTGTACAACTTGGTGTACAATATATTTTAAATAAATGTTCCACATGTATAATACATTAACTTACACCACCTGTCGATTATTTATAACCATACCTGTTTAGTTTTGATGAAATATTGGGTGGGACTGTTATGCCGCAATTTATTAACTAAATTGACTGATTATCAGCAAACCAGTCCCACTGTCAGTTCACCTACTATGCCAAACTTCGATATTTGGAGATTCAATTAAATATAATAAGATAAATATGATTCGACTGAAGTTACTAGACAAAAAAAATAAAAGTTGCCTTAAAACTAGGGACCAGACAAACAGATGTAACAATCTATAAATGTTCTTCTTAGTCAAAATATAATAAATATGCAATATCACACGTACCACTTTTTTTCCTTTAGCGCAAAGTAGTTAATCTTAAAATATGCTCTTCAGACGGTTTGTTGTTACTATACAATGGATTTCACAAAAAAATATTTGTTCGTTTGTCTGTGGCAATATGTAGCAATCATTTTGTCAGGAGACTGAACAAGAGTGAATTGTTCATGATAGGGTAAAATGCCCAATAGTGGACCCCCTAGTAGCGGAATTTTGCTCTTCCCGTCATACGGCTTAGAAATTTTCAAAACATTAACTCTGCTTGATATCTAACAACAAGCTCTGCATCCCTTCTTCACGATACATACATAAAACACCCAAATACACGACGTTATTCGTTGAAATTAACATTTTAAAGTCTAACTGAATTCGCCCTTTAGTAGACCCCCTGTGGGTCCATAATAGGAAATTGCTTCCCTATAGTCGACACTTCATTTGATTTTCATGTCCCGTTTCGGGACGTTTTTTTTATTTTATTTGCTTATTATCTAATACATGCATTCATCTCTTAGACTAGGTCTTCCGTGTTTTATTAACACTATCATCCTTATTTGCTATGTTACTTTTTAGTTATTATTAATACATTTCAATTGCCTCTGGCAGTTAGAATTTTTCCTCTGGTTGAATTGAACCATGTAGTAATTACAATGTTTTCAACTTAAACTAAACTTAACCTAATTTATACTAAGGGTACAAGGAGTTAATCGTTGCAATAGAAGATTGCAACGATTTTTGTCTAAAATTGGAAATTATTTTGTTGGACATTTGTTGCAATGTCTCAATATTAGAAATTCTATGAAGTTCATTGGTACTATACCACGGAGGCAACTTCAGAATCATTTTCAAAATTTTATTTTGAATCCTCTGAAGTGCCTTCTTTCTGGTAGTGCAGCAACTAGTCCATATTGGCACAGCATACAACATGGCTGGTCTAAAAATTTGTTTGTAAATCAAAAGTTTGTTCTTAAGACAACGTTTTGATTTTCTGTTTATAAGTGGATCACTTAATATATTTGTTACATTTGGCTTGAAGGCCTCCAATGTGATTTTTAAAAGTTAATTTTTGATCTAGCAGAAGTCCTAAATATTTAGCTTCGCTAGACCAATTAATTGGAACCTCATTCATAGTGACAATATGTCTGCTAGAAGGTTTCAAATAAGAAGCTCTCGGCTTATGTAGGAAAATTATAAGCTGAGTTTTGGAATCATTCGGGGAAATTTTCCATTTTTGCAAGTAAGTGGAGAAAATATCCAAACTTTTTTGCAATCTACTACAAATGACACGAAGGCTTCGCCCTTTGGCTGAGAGGCCCGTGTCATCTGCAAAGATTTTTGACACCCTGGTGGTAAATCAGGTAAGTCAGAAGTAAAAATGTTATACAATATGGGCCCCAGTATGCTGCCTTGGGGGACACCAGCTTTTACAGGTAATCTATCAGATTTAGAATTCTGATAGTTTACCTGCAGTGAGCGATCTGATAAATAATTTTGGATCAGTTTAATAATGTACAGAGGAAAATTAAAATTCATCAATTTTACAATCAAACCTTCATGCCAAACACTGTCAAATGCTTTCTCTATATCAAGAAGAGCAACTCCAGTCGAATATCCTTCAGATTTGTTGAGCCGAATTAAATTCGTAACTCTTAATAACTGATGAGTGGTTGAATGCCCCTGGTGAAAACCAAATTGCTCATCAGCAAATATAGAATTGTCATTAATATGAACCATCATTCTATTTAAAATAATCTTTTCAAACAGTTTGCTTATTGAAGAAAGCAAACTGATTGGGCGATAACTAGAAGCCTCAGCTGAATTTTTGTCCGGCTTCAAAATTGGAACAATTATTACGAAAACTGATCCTCTTTGTTTCAAATTCAACTACATCATTGGTGTTCTGTTGAGAATCACCTACCGATACATTCATCATCGTATTCTGTTGGTCGTCGATGTTGGTTTTGTCTCCGGAGTAATCAGCCACTTCATATAATTTGATTAGCTAATTACATATTGCGAAATATTGCACTGTATATGATCAACATGTTTACAACGTTCGCGAGCCATCTTGTGGAGCAGTGTGTTGTCTTCGATTTCTGGTTTGTTCACGTCGATGCCCGGCAGCAGGAGGAACAGCTCCAAAAAGTTTGCCAGGTTCGTCGCGCACATGTATGATATGGACGTCCTTCTGCTTCGTTCTGTCGACTTGGAAGACAGTGCAATGCCGGTTTCTACGATGTCACGAAAGACCTATAGAACTAGCTAACTTAACGGAACCACGTATGTACACCCTCAGCAGAATAGTTTTGTGTTTGTTTATGTCAGTTTTGTTTCTTTTCAAACACATGACATCCTTGCTCAGCAGTAAAAACTTGAAAGTGTGCCCATATGTGCTGTGCCGCGGGCACATTTTGCCGAGTGGTCCCTTGGGAGGAGGCGAATGAACTACGAGTTGCTTGCATGATCTGCTGGGAGAACAATCCATCGTTCACACCGTAAAAATCGGACGACTGCGGTGGGCCAGGCTCGTAGCCAGAATGTCGGCGGAAACGCGGTGAAAATGGTTCTCGACAACCATCCGACGTGCACAAGAATGCGAGGTGTGCAGCGGGCAAGGTGGAAGATGTCTTGCGGACCCTCCGTAGACTGCGTGGTTGGCGACGTGTAGCCATGGACCGAGCCGAATGGAGAAAACTCTTAAGTACTGCATAGACCACTTGACACATCGGCCTTAGTCTGAATGAATAACGAGCACATTTTAGCATAGGATTGTGTATATATATACAGGGGTATACTGCCGTGAATCGCATATTTGTCCCATATGAGTATGAAACCCAGCAAAGATGGGACAGATATGCGATTCACTGCAGTACATGTACTATATAATGAAATTGACCGAAGATTAGATAAGCATTTTCCTCTAATAATGAAATAAATACTTCCTTACACTCTTACAGTGATTCATATTCCATGGGAAATTCAATAAAATATAGAACTTAAATTCATAAAAGGGCTGGAATAAATAACTACTTAAACAATGATCCGAAACAGATTAAACTCTGACCGGACTGTTCCGGTACCCGTCCAACATAATCCTGTATCCGGGCTAACTGACCTTGCAGAACCGTCGCCACCACGGCACTAAATTCCACTTCCGGCTCGGAAGCCGAGACGGTCGAAATCGAAATCGCAGTGGCCGCCGGTCCGGACTCTGATCGATCAAAACCCGTTCCACTTGTGGTTCGAATCGGACGTGTACAAGCGTCTCTGTTGGCAGCTTCATCCGCGGAACAGTCTTCGCTGCCGACTCGTGTATCCGCCGGCGCTGGTCCAATTTCTGCTGGGTGAACAACACCCGGTCACAGCCCCCCACGTTGCAGACGTATTTCCGGACTCCTCCGTGTTTAGATTTGACATGGGCCATCAGATTACGGTCGTAGTCGTAAATTTGGCACATCCGTCATACGGCACTAAAACACTTCCTGCTCTTTGCCGCCCTCGTGACGCTTCTGATGCACCTGGATGTGAGCTTTGTGGTTCTTTTCGATCATAAATGACGCACTGATACAGTCATGCGCTGCAGCTTCCGGTGAGCGATGCATCCAACGCGTGAACTCCGACGTACACTTCTGAATGGCTTGGTTTGTCTGATAATGTCGCAATGATTTCATGAAACAGGTTCACTATGTTCACATCGTGTGGATACTGCCCAGTATGGTGGAACCGGTGGAACAGATGTTGCTGCTCGCCGCATTCGTCGTAGATCCATGATTTGCCAAGAACGTCCTTCAGGTCTTGGTGCCGTCGCATGGCGCTCGCTCGGTGGCGAAGGTTTTGGTGCAAGAAAGACGTTTGCATCGAATCTGGTTGGATGTGGATTCTTTGGTGTTCCGGATGTGGTGATTCAAATGGCTCCGGTTGGTGTACTCCTTGGCGCAATTTGGTTCCGGAATCCGGACAGCGAACTCTTCACTCAAAAACTCGAAATTATAACAAAGTTAATGTAATGACAGATTGGGAGAAAAAACATAAAAAAAACATCGATGCTGTGAGTTATGTGTGCACGGAAAAGAATCATGCGGGAAACTGATAGCTGACAGCGTCTGCTTAGTGTCTTTTCAGTTGTATACCTAGGACTCCTACACACCGAATGAGATTTAAGCGCAACACAAGAAAATTCCGAGTGCCAGATCCCGGTATTAGTCCCTGACAAAACACTTTGCTGAATACTGATGGTGCTCCGCAATCTCCGTTAAGTTAACTAGTATCTATAGGTTTTTCAGGACATCCTGGAACACGACATTAAATTTTAACTGTCTTCCAAGTCGACAGTGGGCGACAGAACGAAGCAGAAAGACGGCCATATCATGTATCTTCCCGACGAACGACAAACTTTTGGGAGCTGTTCATCCAGCTGCCGGGCATCGACGTGAACGAACCAGACAACATACCGCTTTACAAGCTGGCTCACAGACGTTTGAAAACATGTTGATCACGAAATGCTGGAGTTTGGCAACTGGTAACAATCTCGGGTTCATTTCATGCATGAAGGCTGTACTCCAAGGAAGGATTCGATGTGTTAAGCTGCTACTATTCGCTGTGGATTCTCCGTCACTCCGATAGAGACAAACACCGGCAGGAGTTTTGAAGCTGAGCAGTGGGTCCGTTTTTATAAGAAGACACGTGTGACAAAACGATAGAACAGTATTCGGGGCACGGCTGCTAAATAAGTCAGCACCCTGTGGTAAGTGGTAACATTATATTGTGCATCCCGAAGGCTGGTTTACAGTTCAGAAACGTATCACGGAATTTTGCTCCCATGCATTTTTGAAGGAGTAGGATTCAATTCACAGGATTTGGGCACGGAAAACAAAATTCCCGCATCTTTAAAAATACATGTGAGACCAAATCCTGTGACACGTTTTCCAAACTGTAAACCAGCCTTAACGCACTGTGACCGGAAGCAATAGCATCGCGAAACAAAACGGCGTACCAAAAGGGGATTCGTTCCAAATTCCTTTCCTTATTTCCATTCAACTTTTTCTTAGAATTTTTGTTTGTTCTTTATTTAAGTGAGTTTTTCTCAGAAGACGAACAAGACGAAAGAAGTGGACGAAAACTACATCGAGGATTTGATAAACTATTCCTAATCGGTCATAAGCTGCGAATTCCACTACAAGTGACATACGCCAACAGTAATTCGCTAATCAAAGTGGCTGGTTGCTCCGGAAGTGATACCAACAGGATATGATGATGAGTGTATCAGTAGGCGATCCTTAACAGTACCGACTGCGCCACGAAGCAAAGTGAAATATAAATCTACACCATGCACACCAATATACCCAAGTATCATCATATGCGGAAAAAAAATCTTGATACCAATGCTGTAATTGAATTTGAAAGAAGAGGACTCACGAAGTCTTTATTAGACTGGAGGAAGTGTAAAGAGCGTTTGCCTTGCATTCGACAGATTTTCCATGGGGTCCATTGCAAATTTTGTGCTAGCGTATCAAATCATCTCAACGAGGAACTAAACATGCTAAATAGCTTGTAACCCTATATTTATTCGAAGAATTTAAAAACAAATTAGAAATAATTTTTAACTTACATTCTCTGAAAAACGGCGCTAAGAAGATTGAATTTCCAGTGCTTATTAAATTCCTTGTCCGTCGGTTTAGGGAAGATATCTTCTTCTTCTTCTTATTGGCATTACATCCCCACACTGGGACAGAGCCGCCTTGCAGCTTAGTGTTCATTAAGCACTTCCACAGTTATTGACTGCTACGTTTCTAAGCCAGGTTACCATTTTTGCATTCGTATATCATGAGGCTAGCACGATGATACTATTATTCCCAGGGAAGTCGAGACAATTTCCAATCCGAAAATTGCCTAGACCGGCACCGGGAATCGAACCCAGCCACTCTCAGCAATCAGCATAGTCTTGCTTTGTAGCCGCGCGTCTTACCGCACGGCTAAGGAGGGCCGCTTAGGGAAGATATATAATGGGTAATTTTCAACCCACCTCCTCCCTATGTCAACTTTTTGTATGAAATATCTGGAAACTTTGTATGGACCGTCACACGTCGGTCAACCACTGTCTGCTTCTCATTTAGTCACAACAAGTTTAGTCTCATTCCGCCACAACCCTCTGTCTTCTCATTTAGTCTTGCCATCCCTTGAATCATTACGTTACCTTAGCCAATATGAATAAACTCTACTCAAATATCTGTGAAGATTCAAAGATATTTGCACCAGTACGCTGAAAGATTTGATTTAAGAGTATTTATTTATTCAGGTTTGTACTAATGACACACTGGGTGGTATTCGTACCATGGTACAAGTTGTACCACTAGTGTGTTATCTTGTACCATGCCGCCACTTTGATATTTCCTCCCGAAGTTGTTGAGAGGGTGCTTTTGGTCCGGGACGACAATCGGAAGCATCAATTTCAGTTGTTGCATTTAGACAAACGGTTCCGCATTACTCGACAAGGTATACTCGGCGATGTATCGTTCCGGAGCACTTCCGAAAAGATTAGGCATGGGACTCCGGTTCAATGGTCGTCGATGGGATATGACGGAGGGTTGATGGTCCGAGTTCGTGCGGCTGCTAATTAGCTGGAGATTCCCCACGGTCGTATAATAGCGCTGGCAGAGGATGAACGTGCATCGGTAGCTGGATCGGTAGTGAATATTCGGGATTTATATTGCATTCATACAGAGTGGCAGCAACATATATTGCCTAATACGGAGAAAGGTGAAAACGGATTATATAAATATATTCGCAAGGCTGATTAATTCTAA
The DNA here is from genome assembly GCF_024139115.2 of Armigeres subalbatus. Taxonomy (NCBI): domain Eukaryota; kingdom Metazoa; phylum Arthropoda; class Insecta; order Diptera; family Culicidae; genus Armigeres; species Armigeres subalbatus. The sequence continues at coordinate 47,103,093 of NC_085141.1, read as the reverse complement.
GAAACTTACTTGTGGGAATAGTAATACGCCGGTAGCTTTTGTGATGATAGCACCCGGTTTCGATGATAGTGGCAGCGATGATTCAGTTGTTAATTTCCCGCACCACATGGGTGAAGCCAAGGTTGTCGAAATATTAGACATATTTTTATGTTTTCCTGCGTGTTTTTTTTAAACTTCCTACGGTTGAATACGGAATATTTCAGCTGCGATTAATGTTCCTTATCGGAAATTCAGAAATTCCTGTTTTTGTTATTTATTTACACATTTTTCCCGTGATGCCAAATAGGTAAATATAAAAACCAGTGCCGCCAGAAAAATTATTATTTTATAATCGGCACACTTCGGCACAGTTAACGGCACAGTGGGCACAATTAGCCATTCTGAAAGTGTGCCGAGTGGTTTACCCCTTGACCTTTTCCGATACAAACATGACCCCTAAATTAAAGAAATATAGAGACATCTGTTATTTTTTATTAAACAGCGCATTGCACTTTTTATTGAAACCATTCGATATTATCACAACAACATTTTCTTGGTGAACTGGGGCCGAAGCTGCGCCGGACACATGATTCGAGGCTGTTCCGGATGCCGTTGTTCCGAATGAAACAGTTCCGGATGCTTTGTTGTTTGCATCCATTTTCAATTGTGAAAGTGAACCACATCTTATTGTTGCTGATCGTTTATGATTTTTGCTATCTAAGCCTAAAGAAATCGTAAAGCATTAAAGAAATCTGCAATCTATTACCGTGGACCCCCGATAATTTGAACGGTACCTCATTCAAACTAACGGGGTTCATTTTTAATTTGATCTTCTGGTTACTCTATAAGCATCAGAAAAACTGGTTTCTGGCTGCGAAAAAATTGCTAGTGCTGCACTAGCAAGCGCAATTTCGTTTCTGCGAGTTGAAAATTTTTAACGCTTAGCAGTCACACATTGCAAGCGAGCGTTTGCTTACGAGTTGTCATTTGTTTGCATGCAATCACTTTCAGTGTAGTCAGACAGGAAAATTTTTGACAGTTGTCACTTTCTGCGAGCAAAATGCTCGTTGCGAGCTGGGTGCTGCGGATAGAGCCGCTTTTCTGCGCTCAAGCGAGTAGAGGGATATTTTGAAATCACTCCCATAAACAAAATTATTTTGCAGTTACTTGGCTGTCAAACATTTCCCGCTCTTCGAATTTCTCTTTCGACGCTGCATGAGGGCGCACAAATGCTCTAGACTCTACATGACTTTATGATTGTTTACATACATTCGTGCTCCGATCAGCTGCTGAATCTCGTGAAATTTCGTAACGAGTGCTTTTTAGTTCCATTCCTACTAATTTTCCACTCGAAATATAATGTGAGAATATTTGTTACAAAGAATACAAAACTCAAACAAAGTTTATTTTTATTTTTTCCCCAAATAATAACAATACTTCTCAATATTAGATCAGAAACGAACATAACCACAATCTTCAATATTTGGCTCCGGCACAAAAGAAAATTTTGGCTTCAGTTTGACAACCAAATCGATTCTATCCGCACCACCCAGGTTGCGAGTGATTTGCTTGCAACGTCTGACGGCACCTTAAATCCTCTGTCTCCAAACGAACTGTCGAACGTGTCTCCAAACGAGCATGACGTCACGATTTCAATGGAAACGTTAAGGCAGGAACTAATAACCGGGACGTGATTGTCCCGAAGAACCGATTAAAAATTCATGCAACCCAGAAGAGCTGACGAGACCAGCACCGCCAGAGGCGCTAGTGTAGTTTACTCACATTATGGTTAAATTTATTTTGAAGTGTTTCGGAAAGTGTAGACTTTTTTTGACAGACGTTTTATTTATTTACGTTTTATCTGAGAAGCAAAACGCAAAAAGTTTTGTGGTTCCGCTCGGAAGCAATCTGCGAGTCCATTGAGAAATGTTCCGGCTTGGAGGACATCGTCCTATCGGAGCGGTTGTAAGGCTGAACCACCGGCAGGCCAAGCGGTGTGATCCATTCGACGTTCCTTGCGCATACGGCGGAGATGAGCCTTGCACAATCGGTAAACCAATCTTGAATTTCTCTACCCGACGTGAACATTTCGCTCAAGGCATTGAAGGTTTTCACCGTTAAGTAACCTCTGCTAAACTAGCAGGAAAAATCGAGCAGGAAAAAAGCTCTTTCAGTGCGCCACCTGTGCCTGAACGCATGAACTATAAGCAGGAAAAAATATTTTTCCTGCTAACTTCACATTTTAAGCTTTTTTCCTGCTAACTTCACAATATTGAGCTTTTTGCCGGCTGATTTCACAGGTCGAGCTTTTTTCCTGCTGAGTTCGAATCCATACAGTTTCGCGTAGTGATGTTTTTAATTTTTATATATTTTTTAATATTTTTAATCAAAATGAATATTATGTACCATAATAAGTGAAATAATGTCTGGAATGGTGAGTAGAGATAATTTTTCATTATTAGCATTTCGAACCAAGTTTTCGGGTGGATAAAAGATAATAATTATAGTTCAATAAATAGCAGCAAATTTCGTCGGTTGGCAAATTCTGATGTGTTCAAGATTAAACCACAGAGAAATTAAACAGTAATTATAGAAAATCCAAAATTAACATCATCGCACAGATAAAACGTATTAATTATTACTTACTACGATAGCCTTTCAATTAATGATCTAAAATTGGCTAAATACCAAATACCTATCGCTAGTCAAGTTGAAAACCGAAATGAGGGACTGTCGAAGTTGGATTTTAATTAGGAAGTTAGGTTTAACGTACGGATTGCGAGATAAATCCAACTTCGCTAGTCCCGTATTCCGGTTTTCAACTTAATCGAGTTTGTGCGATTTACGCCAAAGGTTACTACTTCTTTCCATTATGCTAACAAATAGGAAATCAAATTTCATCGAAGTTTTTTGGTAACGATTTATGAATTAATAGTTTAAATAGATTATTGAATAGATCATGCAAACCCTTCACAATATTTGTTTCAGTGAGGTCAAGGAAGTAAATTAGGTATTCAAAATTTATAAAAGTTTATATTACTTTTGATAATGCAATAATAAAATTAGATAGCACAGACTGTCTGTGGAGTATATAGCACTATGAGCTTAGATATTAAATATTCCTGTGGTAGGTAGTTAGTGTGATGCAATTACTGAAATTCCTTATGAGTACCTAGTTGCATAATATTAATGCAAATAAATAATTTATTTGGGAAACTGCATAAGCTTAATATTTTACAAGATTAGGAATTAACGCATGATGAAAAGGTAGTTGTTGATTTGATGCAGCTTTTCTTTTCATAATCGCGCAAACGATTTTTGCTTTGCTGAATGCTGTTTTCAGTGAAGGATAATGAAAAATTAAAACTTGATGAATGGTTGATTTAAGTTTTGTTTACCACAGATCTGATAGAGCATTTGTTAATCAAGCCAACGATTTTATCTTGCTCATTGATTTTTTGAGTAATTTTGAAGAATGCTGTTAAGAGGTGAGCCAGCCTAGGGCTGCAAACCTCTATAATAAAGATATAAAAAAAAATAATGCTGTTTTCAATGAAGATTAATGAAGAATTAAAACTTGATGAATGGCTGCTGATCTGATGAAGCATTTGTTAACCAAGCCAACGATATTTTAAATAAATATATTTAAGCTAACGGTTTTTTCTTGCTCATTGATTTTTGAGTAATTTGAAGAACATTGTTTTTAGTGAAGATTAATGAAGAACTAAGACATGACGAGTGTTTATCATGCCTACGATATTTTCTTGCTCATTGATTTTTAAGTAATTTTGAAGAAAACTGTTTTCAGTGAAGATTAATGAAAAAATAAAACTTGATGAATGGTTGTTGATCTGATGGAGCATTTGTTAATCAAGCCAACGATTTTCCTTGCTCATTGATTGTTTGAGAAATTTTGAAGAATGCTGTTTTCAGTGAAGATTAATGAAGAATTGAATCTTGATGAATGGTTGCTGATCAGATGAAACATTTGTTAACCAAGCCAACGATATTTCCTTGCTCATTGATTTTTTATGAAATGCTGTTTTCAGTGAAGATTAATGAAGAATTAAATGTTGATGAATGGTTGCTGATCTGATGGAGCATTTCTTAGTCAAGCCAACGTTTTTTTTGATTTCTTGAGTAATTTCAAAGAACGCTGTTTTTTGTCAAGACGATTGAAGAACCACGGGGAACTAAAACTTGATGAGTGATTGCTGCAGCAGATCATAATCTAATGAAGCATTTGTTAATCATGCCAATATTTTTTTTCTTGCTACACTCAACCTTCTTTTACGGAACTTCTTTAGACGTCACTAAGTTTTACGGCTTGCTTTTTACGGCAGGTGACGTAAAAATAATTTTAAACACTATTGTCATCTAAAAGTGAACCTATAAGTAGTCACTCTTAGAAAGCCAATGAACTTAGTAGATGTTGTGCATCTTTAACCTATGCCTTGGAACAATTGTTCCATTCCAGATCATCCAAGAATTCCTTGATTTCTACACGCGTAACCAAGGCCTAAACCTTTTCCCACCCACGACTTTTTTCAAAGATTTCAATAGGAATGAATCATCTTTGAAAAAATAACTAGAACAAAAGTTATTTAGCATAGCTAAAATTAGTGGAAAACGAAAAAAAAAGTTTCGAATTGTAATTTAATAGTTAATTGATTGTTTTCAATAGTTTAACAATTCGTACTCAAAATTGATTATATTTGCAGTCTAATGGAACCATAAAAATATACCAAATATCGCTTTTTGTTGTTGAAACAATTCGATGAAGGGTGGTTAGAGGGTGTAAAATTTGATGGTGCTCCGCAAACACCATGAGCGGGAAAGGGTTAACTTCTACACGCGTAACTAAGGGTATGTTATCTCTTTCTTTAAATAGTTCACGTTTTAAAGGTCTACACGGTAGGTAGAGGTCTACACGCGTTACCAACGGGCTGATATCACTTTTGGTTCATGTCCTTTCTAATCCGTAGAATCAAAATGGATACGCCTCTAGTAACCGTAGGTAATCCATGTCAGGTAATCCAAGAACTCCTTACAGTATAGGAATTAAGATCTACACGTGTAACCAAACGGGTGATATTTCTTTTGCAAAAATGTCCATACCCAAATTGATATAAATAGTTTAGATACGCCTTCAATAGCTCTTCCTTCTCAAGTAAGCCAATAATTTCCTAGAGTATAGGCCCTGCTGAGGTTTACACACTTATCCGATGGGCAAATAATTCTTAATAAAAATGATTCTATTGCATTCCAGATCAACCAAGAATTCCCTGGAATATAGGCCTTAAGATCAACACGTGTAATCAAAGTCCAGTTTTCTCTTTAACGTATGGTTTATGTCCTTTTTGACTTATAGAGCCAAATTGGATAACTCTTCAGCAAATATTCCATTCCGAGTAATCCAACAGTCCCATTGATAGGTTTCTTGATATAGGGGAAAGTGGGGCAAGACGGCCACCCTAAGCGGTAATCTTTGTATAATAGTGAAACTCCTTCGAATGCTACTGATTTGTCCCATGATACACCTTTATGATGACCTGCCTTTGACATTAGTATCAATAAACACTGAATAATGAGGTTTCAATATCGTATAAACTGGTTTTAAAAAAGGTGTTTTTATGATGCCTATATTTATGATATGGGGCGAATTGTCCACCCCCTCGGGGCAAGACAAGCGAGGACCAAAAATTATATTAAAAGTATGCTGAATTTATTTAGAAACGGGTGACATATTCCTTGCACTTCTAGGGACTATGTTTAAATGATGTTTCGCTTGAAAATGGCGTATTCCGTGTTGATTTGTTGACGACAATATCTGAATTTGCCTAAAGGTAATTTTTACGATTAAAACCATATCCGTTGTTTAAATCATCTCTGATTCAGGCGGAACATATTTTCATGATTTTTTAAATGCATTCAAGGGTTAGGTGACTCTTAATCCTGGAGATGACCTTGTTCCTAATTGGCAATACCGCCCCAAGTCGACGTATATCCAAAGATTTATATCCTATCGATCATAATTACTGTGAATCTTTTTAAATTATTAATGTAGATAAGCTATAGTTATACGAAAGCCTTGGTTAATATCAGTTTGTGCTGAAAAATGTGTAATTTTGGCTTCAAACCTTAAATTATGTAACTACACAATTATAAGAAAATTCGAATTTCAACTAAACCATCTTAAACCCAATATTTAAAGAGCAAGTAAGGTTGTCTGTCTGCCCTTACGCTGGGATATGGATACTCTGAAGTAGTGCGTAACGGTGTAAAACCGATCATATCGACAGGCTCGGTACAACACTGAAGTTGACAATATGACGTCCCTAACATCGAATCCCAAGGTATCAGGCGACCCGTGCTGAGGGGATGAATGGCCTGAGGGGTGAAACAATTAGCCAGGCAGTTAACCTTTCCGTCCCCAACGTCTGTTTTTAAGGGCTTTCAAAAATCTAAACTGCTGTAAAAACCGCATTTCTTGACCGATTCTTTCGCAACATCATTCCATCCAGATGGATCATAATTTTCCATTTATACTAAAATCGAGATCAGTACATTCAAAGTTAATTGCCTATATGCCGGGTATTAAGCCACCCGGAGTGGAAATTAATTACTATGTCTGAAACTTGATTATGCATATGTACAACATGTGATAGATTTAGTTCGGAAAAGGTATTGGAGGGTAACCGCCCCTTCGGTGGGGTTTGATCCCACGACCCAAGTTCGCATGACAGGTGCTTTACCTACTAAGCTACGAAGGACCTCCGTCGTCCACCGCAGCTTAGCGAGTACTGATGAAACCAAATTCCCAGCACCAGGTACCAGCCGATCCCTCGCAATACATTTTCAGAACTAACTCTCTGCGGTGGACGACGGAGGTCCTTCGTAGCTTAGTAGGAAAGCACCTGTCATGCGAACTGGGGTCGTGGGATCAAACCCCACCGAAGGGCGGTTACCTCCAATACCTTTTCCGAACTAAATCTATCACATGTTGTACACATGCATAATCAAGTTTCAGACATAGTAACTAAAATCGAGGCTATCTACAGTACGGTTCCAGAATTATTCCAGATTCCGTTGGGGTCAGTTGTCCCCGGAATAAGTGGCCATTTACAATTTTAAGTCAAAATAGGTCGTGCGACACCTCAAACTTCCTGATTTTACAAAGCAATGATGGGAATGATATTTTTAGGGTTCCTAGCCCACTCGGATCCATTCCGGCCACAATCCGTAGTACCTACGGAACGACAATTTTCTTAATTGATTCGAAATAGGTCGTGCGACACCTCAAACTTCATGATTTTACAAAGCAATAATGGGAATGATATTTTTAGGGTTCCTGGTCCATTCGGACTCAATCTGGCCACATCGGTCACAATCCGGGGACCGGACGGAATGGCCATTTTCTAAATTGATTCAAAATAGGTCGTTGGACACCTCAGACCTCCTGATTTTACAAAGCAATGATGAGAATGATATTTTTAGGGTTGCTGGCCCACTCGGATTCAATCCAGCCACATCGGTCACATTCCAGGGACCCGGGAATTCCACCGAAAATTTATACAGAAATTATACCGTGAATAAAATCAACAATGGGATTTTCGGAAGCATTCCCAGATTAATTCCCAAAGAAATCCTGAAAGAATTCCGGTGGAAACTTCAAGATTTATACTGGGAGATCCTCCAGGAGTTTTTCCGAAAATTCCTCCTGGAGTTCCTCCAGGAGTTCCACCGGCAGTCCTCAAAGAGTTCCTGCAGGATTTTCTCCGAGAATTATTCCGGTAGTTTTATCGGCAGATCCTACGATCCTGAAAATTCTTCCGGGAATTTCTCCAGAATTTCCTCCGGGAATTCATTCAAGCTTTCTTTCTGGAATTCATTTAGACTTCTTCAGGAATTTATATACAGTCAAACCTCCATGAGTCGACATTGAAGGGACCATTGACTCATAGAAATATCGAGATGTAGAATAGAAAATCCTTGGAAAGCTCTTTGGAGGGACCATCACAGTAACCCAGAAAATATTTTTTAGTATGGAATAATTTGCTTCCATGAGTCGATATCGAGTCATAGAACATCGACGCATGGAGGTTTGACTGTAGAAATTCTTCCAGCAGCTCCACCGAGAATTTCTCTGGGAGCTCCTCAAGGAATTCTCCCGGAGGTCCTCTGATGATGATGATGATCCAGCTACATACCCCTAGAAAGGTTTCAGCTAGACGAGATTTGTCTATAAGATGAATTATCCAAGATTTTTTCCGAGAATTCTTCTGGTAGTTTCACTGGCAGTCCCTTCGGGGGTTCATTTGAAAATTCTCCCGGGAGTTTTTTTTTTCAGAAATTCCTACGGAAGTTATTTCAGGAATTCATCCGAGAGTTTTTCCGGGAATTCCACAGGCAATTGATCCAGGTGTTCATCCGGGAATTCTTCCGGGAGTTCCACCACTAGGTTCTTCTTCTTCTTATTGACATTACATCCCCACACTGGGACAGAGCCGCCTCGCAGCTTAGTGTTCATTAAGCACTTCCACAGTTATTAACTGCGAGGTTTCTAAGCCAAGTTGCAATTTTTGCATTCGTATATCATGAGGCTAACACGATGATACTTTTATGCCCAAGGAAGTCGAGACAATTTCCAATCTGAAAATTGCCTAGACTGGCACCGGGAATCGAACCCAGCCACCCTCAGCATGGTCTTGCTTTGTAGCCGCGCGTCTTACCGCACGGCTAAGGAGGGCCCTAGTAGCTCTTCCACCAGTAGCTCTTCCAGGAAATCATGCAGGCTTTTTTCAGGAACTCATTTAGGCATTTCAGAAATTTAGCTGGAAATTCTTCCCAAAGTTCTTCCAATAGTTTCTCTGGAAGTTCCTCTAGGAATTCTTCTAGGAGTTCCTTCTGAAATTCCTCCGGGAGTTCTTACGGGAGCCCTTCCGGCAGTTTCTACGGGAATTCTTCCAGGAGATCCACCGGCAGTTTCTATGAGCATTCCTCCGGAAGTTTCTACGGCAGATCCTCCGAGTGTTTCTCTAAGAAGGAACTCCTAGAGTAATTTCCGGACGAGCTCACGGAGGAATTTCCGGAGAAATTATCAGAAGAATTTTTGGAGGAACTTCCAGTGGATCTTCTGGAGGAATTTCTTAAAGAACTACAGGAAGAATTTTTAGAGTAACTCTCGTAAGCGCTCCTGGATGAACTTCCGTAAGAATTCCAGGAGGAACTCCTGGAAGAATTCTCAAAGGATCTCCCGGAGGAACTCCCAGGGAAATTCTCCGAGGAACTTCTGGCGGATTTTGTTATAAAAAAAAAGCCTGAATGAATTCCCGGAGGAACTACTGCTGGAACTCCCGCAGGAATTTTCAGAGGAACAGCCGTTGGAATACCCGGAGTTGAATTTCTAGAGGAACTTCCGAAATCCCATATCCCGTGAAATTCCTGCCATATATCCTCCAGGAATTCCCTGTGAAGTTCTTGAAGGGATTTCCGGAGGAACTCTTGTAAAAACTCCTGGAGGACCTCCCGAAGGAACTCTCACAAGCACTTCAGGAAGAATTCTCACAAGGAAGTCCTGAACTAATTCTTGGAGAAGTTCATGAAGGAATTTCTGGATGAATATCTATAGGAATTCCCGACAAAATACTAGGAGGAAGAAATTACCGGATGAATTAACGGAGGTTACTTCTGAAGAAATTCCTGGAAGAACTCTTGGAAGATATCTTGGAGGAACTGTCAATTTAATATCAGAATGAAATTCTGGAGTAAATTTCTAGTGAAGTGGAAAGCATTCTAGTACAATTCCGGAAAATTTCAGGAGAAATTCCTGGAGAAGTACCTGATGCAATTGCCGCGAAAATACCTGGAAGAATTTCCGAGGAAATACATGAACGAATTCCTGGAGAAATTCTAAAGAAATTTTTAGATGAATTCTTGAAGGATATTCTGAAGTAATAGCGGAAAGATTTCCAGAATGAAATCCTAGAGGATTTCATTATTAAATTTATGAAGGTATTCCCTGAAAAACTCCTGAAAGTTATCCAGGAGGAATTAAAGGAAGAGTTCCTGGAGGAATGCCCGGAGAAGTTCCTAGAAGAATTTCCAAAGGAATTTCTTACAAATTTACAAGTGATAAATTTTTTAAGAAACTTCTAGCGGAATTTTGGGAGGAAATTCCGTTTGTATTCTTGAAGGAACTCTCGAATGTATTGCTGAAGGAAATGCCGGATATTTTTCTGGAAGAATAGCCAAAGAAATGTCTAGAAGGAAAAATTGTAGAAGAAAAGAAATCTTCA